>NW_026692678.1:0-112917 GCF_021218885.2 Marmota monax | reverse complement strand
GTTTCCTCTGTTAATCTGCTTTTTGTTATAGGTTAAGGGAAATGTTAATCAATATGACTCATAATTGACATACATATTGGGAATTAGCAGAGACAACATTGAACTCGTTGCTATGACTGCACTACAGATGTTCAAAATGTTAAGTAGCCTCATGGGACATATAAGAGAGCTGATTCTCCATTCTAAAACATGAGAGATTTAAAAAAAAAATACACTGAATGAGATTGATGGCAGATTTGACATTGCCAAAGGAAAGGTCAGTGAACTTGAAGACATAGCAACAGAAATAAGCTAAAATGAAATCCTGAAGAAGAAACAAAAACAAAAGAGTAATAAATGGCCACAGAATCAGTGAAACATGGAACAACTTCAAGAAGTCTAAAATACAGTGGCAAAATATCCCCAAAGGAGAAAAGACGCAGGAGGGCAGATAAACATTTTAAGAAATTATAGTCCAAGTCAAAATTTAATAAAAAGAATAAACTCATCAAAAATACAAATGATACTCTGAAACAGGAAATCTACAGAAAACTGTAATGAGGTACACAAGAACAATAGCTCAAAACCAGCAATAAAAAAATACGTTGAGATGGTGGAGAAACAGAAATGTTATATACAAAGGAACAAAGGTAACAATGACAGCAGACTTTTCATAGGCGAAAAAGGAAGCTAAAAAACCAAATACCTTAAATTGAAAGAAATGTCATTTCAATCTAGTAATTGATAAATATTACGTTTTAGATTTATAAAAGCTGAAATAATACAACCCCAGAAGACCCAAACTATACTAAATATTCAAAGTCCTTCATCAAAAAGAAAGTGATATTAACTGAGATATGAATTGCCAAAAAGAAATGAAGAACAATGAAATTGGTAATTATAAAAGTACATAATAATCAGTTAAATTGTTAAATGATAATTGACATAGTTCTATACCTAATAAAAAAAAATAACCTTCCACAAAGGAAACCAGTAGGGCATGATGTGTTTACCAGTGAATTCAACTAACATATGCTAGCACTATAAATTCTACCAACATTGAAATTAAGCTAAAGAACATCTTGACCAACTACAAATAAATGCTACAAGTTAGATGAAAGAGAAATACTTGAAAACACAAACAAAACTCATTCAAGAGGAAACAGTAATCAGAATATCCCTGTACCAATTAAATCAGTCCAATTCACAGTTTAAAATCTCCCACAAAAATTGTTAGATTCATTGATGAATTCTCCCAAACATTTAGAATTTTAAAAAAATACCAATCCTACAAAAACATTTCTCAAATACTGACAAGAAAACACTTCTCAACTCATTCAATGAGATTAAGATTACCTTTATAAAAGACACACATATAAATTTAGCACAAACTATGCTGTAGCCCACTTGTGGTACACTATGTATTGAAGTTGCTTGTTCATTAGTCCCTCCTCAGATCACACAAACAGTATCGTTCTGAATTCTGATAAGTAAACAAATCTGTATTCAAATTATCTCAAATTCCCTCTAATCTTTGCCTTGAACTCTGCCTTTCTGCTAATAGCAGTCTTCCAAAATAGGTCAAAATTTTTACTGATTTAAGGGTCAAAGATTTTGACTGTATGTGTCCTTTGTGTATAGAAGGATTGTCCTTGGATACTTACATGTTAATACAGAAAAAAAATCAGGCTTTTAGCAGTTACTTGCTCAAAATAAGCACTAGGGATTGAGGAAACATTTTCTTTCCTATTACAGAGTTATTCAATCATGATGCTTTCATCCTGTTATGGAGTTCTTCAATTATGATCTGTTTTCAATGTTAAATGACAAGATGAAAAAACCCACTATTTCAGAGAAAATATTGTTTTCAATATAGAGAATACATATTAGCATTCATATTAGTTAGAATAAGGAAATGATTTATGTCTTCCAACTAATCTAAAGAAAAATTATGTGTGGGATATATATCCATAACTGTTTCACATGTTTATGCACTAAACACAACAAAAATATAAGTAATGGGCAGAGATGCTGTATATATTGGGAGGGCATTATCCACTATGAATAGAACTGACTTAGACCCTATGCATAGAAATAATTCTTGAAGTTTCTCTCTTCTCTGTTCTCTTTCACCTTTCCAATTTGAAAGTCTTCCCCTTGATTTTCCTCTCATTTCTCTAACCTTGACACAGGCAGAGATTTATAGTATAGGCTGTGGGAGCAACAGAGAATCCAAGGAGCTGGCAGGGCTGATGGACAGAGGGAGGAGAAGCCTTTCTCACAATTTCCCTACCTCATGGCCTTAGGGGTCATTCCCACTCTGACATGAAGCCCTGCACCTAACTGTAGATTTTCAAACCAACAAGAATTCTTTGAGCTTCCTTGGATGCTCCTTTAACAATGTGTTTTGTGGGGGACAAGGAAAAAAAAAAACAAGGGTAAGAAAAATATCTATTTTAATAGACCAGCTTTCTTTTATCTATTATGCTTTTGGACTTTCATATGGTTTAAAGTAGAAAAAAATGATTTGAAAATTATTGATATAAATGATCTCTAAGTTCTTTTCTACCCATATCTTATTACTGTCTAAGTAAACAAACTAAAGGATTTTTTTGCCTTCAAACACATAATATCAACTATTTGACAATCATTTTAATATTCTTGTCACTCCTTACACCCAAGGAACATCATCACAGATTTCTAAACAAAGCACAAATACTAAGCTAGCCCTGGAAATCCTCTTAAATTCTGATCTGTTATCACAATATACTATATTTAGTTTGCATTTGAAATCCTCTCTGTTCTTACAGAATTTGGACCAATGTAGGTTCTCTATTGAAAACAGAATATGTTGATTGCCCTTTTAAACTTTGATAAAGGATTGGAATGACTCAGGCTAGGTTATGATATAATTTACTGCCATTTATGCTCTACTCAAGGAAATAAAACACAAATAGAGTTTAATTTACTTTCTCCTTTTGGGGATTTTATGATAAATCTTCTAACAAATATCAACATATTGATAATTAATGTGGAACAATCATTTTCTCTTTGTGCCAGTGTGCTATCTCTGCTGCTGCTGAACCTCAGTAACACAGCTTCAGTAAGATAGTCATAGCTGTCCTCCACTTAAGATCTCTACATATATTTGAATTATTTTTTCCTGAGGAAGATAACACTCTTCTTCCTAAGTTGTTCACAGGGACTAAGATTAGGATATAGTATTTAATAGGACTTGCAGAAGTTTTGAAATGTGAAAACAATCCTGGTTACTGATCATAAGCCTGTCTTGTCAACCTTAATATCTGACAGGATAGATCCAACTCATTCAATTCTATGGAAGTCCATAGAGGAGATCATTCTGCCCTGCCCTGGACTTTTCATAGTTTTCTTCCATTCACTTCCTTTTAAGTCTTTTCTTTCCTCATAAAGAAATGAGGCTCTTTTCCTTAGCCTCCTTTTCTTGGGCTGCTATTTTCTGCTACTGATCCCTTGTGAGAAATTACCAGTCTTAGAATACTTAGCCCATTCTATGTTTCCAATTGTGTCGAAACTACTGGGGAAAGCTAACTCATTCCAATTATATTCCTGAATTCTCATTTTACTCTTGACAGGAAAAGCACAGTTCTGCTAATTACCTCAATCTTTATTACTAAATAGAATTCTTTGCATCCAAGTCTGAAATAATCTGCACTTGGGCTACCTCTCTGAATCCAGGGCATGCTCAAGAAAAGAGTCAAATACTTTTCTTATATTTGCATAAATAAAAGAACCTATTAAAGTGCCTTCTGGAAAAAAAAGAGCTAACCTCAAAACAAATGACCAATATTCATCTTAGAATTCTGCAGCATGCAATCCAGTCCCTAAAATTAGCATTTACAGATCTGCAAATCAGTAAAGTCAAATTCTAAAAGAACACTATGACATTTACATATAGATAGACACCTCTTGAGAATTTCATATGGGGCAGATGCTACTCTAGGAATATGCTAGGAGTTTTGCTTTCACACTCGAAATCTTACAACAGTAATAGGTATTATCACACTGATTTTAGAGATAAAGAGGAAAGAAACATTGCCCCAAATTAATGATATGACACATGGAGAGGTATCCTTAAATTAATAAGGAGAGTGCTATGACTCCAGGTTTCACTCTGAAACACGCAATCTTCAACAGATTTTGAATTACAATTGCATTTGTGAGTTGAAGTAGCAAATTTAGCAAAATATTTCTATGAACACAGAAGGAAAGGAGCACAGTTACCCACTGTGATAACTAGTTTACAACCTCATGCTGAAAAAGGTCTTGTCCTGTAGAGACAAAAGTAAACTGCCCAGATCCTTCACTTGCTGTTTGTTTTGCTCCATGCTATTTACTTAACCTTTTACTGGCCTGTTTCCTCATCTGTAGACTTAAAATGAAAATCTATATCATACAACTGTTCAGAGAGTTAATATTTGTCATATAAGAAGCAATAAAATATTTTAAAATATCACTGTTATCTACCTGAAAGATCTTGCACAGCTTTCAGAACTTTGGTGATTTCAGGGTAAGGTGATTGGTATGAGATGTAGAAAATGATCTCATATCAGGGTTTATTTGGTTATGAAGAGTTTTATAATGAGGTAGAATAAAAAGATGAAAGAGTGAACAATATTTTGCTTGGTTATTCTTTTATTGCTTTAAGGACAAAAATATGCTGCTCACTACATTGCTCAGGCTGACCTTCAACTTCTGGTCTAACTTAATACTCTCTCAGCTTCTAGCCTAACCAGGACTACAGTCATGTACCATCACACGTACCTAGATTGTTTTAGATAATACAGTGTCCTTAAAAAAGAAGAAATTTTGTTAGCTTTCTAACATAATTGTGAAAAAACACTTTGGGAAGAAAGGCAATAATGGGAAAAATAATAATGAATATATAAAAAAGATACAAAAACAGAAAAAGGATAAATTTTAAATACAAAGAGCTAAACAAAGGGAGTCATGAGCATTCCATTTAAAATCAATGGATATAAAAATGGAATGTGTCCCCTTATGGATGCTTTAAATATTACCCTTTTCTGAACTATTTCATTAAGGTTCTCTTATGTATAATTCCATACAACCATCTATTCAGTTAGCACCTTAAAGCTTTGGCATTTCTGTTGACTGAACAGGATGCTTACCCAGTGAGGACATTGGCGGGATTCAGCTTTTCAGCAACTGTCACACTGATAATGAAGCTCTGAAGGGCCAGAAATCTGAGGTTTCATGTTTACTGGGCTTCCCAAATGTAGGGAGAAAAAATGGACTGAAGGTATCACTTCACTTCAGCTGCACAATTGGTACAGTTCAGAATCAAATCACAATTCTTTGCATCCCTATTTTTCTAAATCAGGAATCACTTTGTCAACCTGGACTACAAAAATGAGAGCCAAGAGACCATTTTGATGAAACAGAGAACATGAACTGACAAAATTATTTTGTAGCATAAAGCAAGATTTTAATCTCATTGCTTCTCCATCAGAAGAAGGGAGAAGCAGGGAGACAGAGGAAAACAAGCAAAACCTGGAATATGAAGATTTGGGTTGAAGTCCTGCATTTATCCAGGTTTTATTTTCTTTATATTTTTCACTTCAATGTTATCTTTAAAATTCCACTTTCATTCTATTTCCTCTTTTTGTTATATTGCCAATGAAGTCACACAATGTTTTTTATATTGGATAATTTTATGGCATTCCACTGTACTTGTGGATTAAATAAATTTGAACTGAAATTATCTATACAAACCATATTTACTACATAGTATTTATTTATACAAACCATACTTATTACATAGTATTGAAAAATCTTAGTGTTCTACATTTGTATTAATGCTATATATGACTTTCATCTACCAAAGCTCGACTTCAGTTAACTAGGGTATCTCTCTCATTCCTAAAATTAGCAGAGACATATGCAAATAGCATTCCAAACTATAATGAAAAACAAATATTTTATAATTATTCTAGTTTACTATTATTTTTTTTCTGGCTAATGATTGATGGCATGGGACATGGGATCTTTTCTGTTTTACAAGTGAAAAATAATATAAATAATTTTATATGAATTTTTATTACAAAATGTCATTCAAATTATAATGGGAAACTATATACATTACCATCATTATATCATGCTCTCAAAATATGAAGCTATTTTCACTTCTTTCTCATTTATTATTAAACCCTTCAGAAACAGTTGGTTAAGTCATCAATTAGGTGTGAGAATACGCAGCATTATCATTTCACACATCTAATGTGAAAAGAGCACTGTTAAGAGTGTCAAGAAAGGTAAAAATAATGGATGCTTTGGCAACTTATGTATTTGTCAGGTTGTTTCAGTTAGAAATTATTTTGAAATTCAAGTTTCAAGACCTAGTGAAAAGTATTTTTAATGGAAAAAGGTCTACATTTTAAATAATGTTAACAGAGCTCTTCGTTGTTGGAGGCATGCTATGTGCTTCTGTGGTAAGCACTTTACATGATTACATCATTTATTTCTCACAAATTTTTGCTTTTTTGGGAGGGGGTGCTGGGGATTGAACCCAGGACCTTGTGCATAGAAGGAAAGCACTCTACCAACTGAACTACATCCCCAGCCCATATTTCTCACAATGTTTTAAACTTGTCCTTTGTTACAAGTATGTTGGCCATGATATTTTGTGGTGGACAGGAAAGTGTCTACCCTATTTTCTGACCTTACAAAGCTAACTAAACCCTAGTTCCAAGGTTTTAAGGCCATGGTTCTCAATCAAGGGTGGTTTGGCCCCTAGGATAGGAACCAAGATTGCTGCTAAATATGCTACTATGCAGAGTACAACCCCATACAGCAAAGAATTATCCAGTCCACAAAACAGTCCTGAGGCAGAGACATACTGGTGTAAGGATAATGGTATCCCTTTCTGTAGGGACCAAATTAAGAAGCCTTTGACCCAATTAATGATAACAAGATGTAAAATTCATAAGTTTGTAAGACTTCCTCAGAATGTTTTGAACAGAAAAACTTAAAAAGTTTAGAAAAGATGTTATTTATCTATGTTAATTCACGAAATTTAAGATGATTTGTTTCTGGAATCAAATAAGTTGATTATAAAATTCACTTGGAAAACTAAACATCAAAATAGTTAGAAATCACCAAAGAAGGTCATATATTATGGATATGATCTTCTTTGTTGGTAGGTTATGGTATTCTAGCCATACATACAATAAGAGGTATCATAAGTCAACTATCATTAGGTTTTTATTGTCATATAAATAGACACTCAGAAAAACAGAACAGTAAAACTAAAAGACAAAATAGCACATGAAATCTTATTGTACAATGATGTCCCCTTTCTAATCACTGAGAGAAAGGATTTTTCTTTTTAACAAGTGCTGTAGGACATCTGGGAAGTTAACATCAGAGATTTGTAACAAAGAGCCTAGACGGAGTTAAGGGAACCAGCAGAACTCTTGGCAATCTCAGAACTTTAGAAACGAAAGTTAATGTCTGGAGCTGTTATGGCAGCCAAATTTGGGAGAACCAAGACTTCTAAGTGAACCTTGAGAATCTGAGGCAAACACTTCATGAACTTCACAGGGAAGAATATAGGAAGTTCACTTTGCCAAGAAAGCACAGAGTCCAGGACCAGTATTGAAGATTTAATTCAATAAGACTTTAGGATGGCTGTACCAGAGCTGAGCCAAAATTAAATGGATTTGGAAAAATAAGAGACCCAGAATAGCCAAAGCAATCCTTAGCAGAAAAAGTAAAGCAGGAAGCATCATAATACTAGACCTTAAACTATAATACAGAGCTATAGTAACAAAACCAGCATGGTATTGGCACCAAAACAGACATGGCACCATGTATGTAGACTACGGTCTTTAGTAGACCAATGGCACAGAATAGAAGACACAGAGTCAAACCCACATAAATACAGTTATCTCATACTAGACAAAGGGGCCCACAAACATTCACTAGAGAAAAGATAGCCTATTCAACAAATGGTGCTGGTAAAATTGGAAATCTATATGTAGCAAAATGAAATTAAACCTTGTCTTTCCCCTGCACAAAAATCAACTCAATGTAGATCAAAGACTTGGGCATTAGAACAAAAACCCTGTGCCTAATAGAAGAAAAAGTAGGCCCAAATCTTTACCATGTCAGCATAGGATCTGACTTCCCTTAACAAGACCCCTAAGCACAAAATGTAAAATCAAGAATCAATAAATGGGATGGATTCAAATTTTAAAAATAATAAAAAACTCGCAAGAAACATGAAAGTGAGGACAGCCTACAGATTGGGAGAAAATCTTTACCACATGACTTTGTAATCATACTCTAGAATATATAAAAAACTTGAAAAATTTAACCAAAAAAAAAAAAAACTAGATAAGCCAATCAACTAATGGGCTATGAAACTGAAGATATACTTCACAGAAGAAATACAATTGATGAACAAATATATGAAAAAGTGTTCAACATCTCTAGCAATTAGAGAAATGCAAATCAAAACTACATTAAGATGTCATCACTCCAGTCAGAATGGCAATCATCAAGAAATACAGGCAAAAATAAATGTTGGTGAGACTGGAGAAAAAGGTACACTCCTACATTGCTGGTGGACGACTGCAAATTGGTACAGCGACTATGGAAAGCAATATGGAGATTCCTCAGAAAACTTGGAATGGAATCACCATTTGACCCAGCTATCCCACTCCTGGGTCTATACCCAAAGGACTTAAAATTAGCATACTACAGTGATGCAGCCATGCCAATGTTTATAGCAGCTCAATTCACAATAGATAAACTATGAAACCAACCTAGGTGTCCTTCAATAGATGAATAGATAAAGAAAATGTGGTATTTTATTCAATGGAGTATTCTCAGCTTTAAAGAAGAATGAAATTATTGCATTTGCCAGTAAATGGATGGAGTTGAAGACTATCAAGCTAAGCAGAATAATTCAATTCCCCAAAGCAAAGGTTGTATGTTTTCTGTAATATGAGGATTAGAGAAATTCACAATAAAGGGCAGGGGGTACTAGAAAAGAATAGAGTTACCTTATATTATGTAGAGTGAAGTGAAGGGAGGGAGAGGGGAGGGAGGTGAGGATAGAAGGAAAGTAGAATGAAATAGACATTATTACTTTATGTATATGGCTGTACGACTAATGTGATTCTACACCACTTACACTAAGAAAAATGAGAAATTATATTCCATCTATGTTTGATATATTAAAGTATATAAATGTATTCTTCTATCTTGTATAACTAACTAAACAAAAAATTAAAAATTACAAAAGCAAATTAAATGGAAGCATTATCTTAATTTAGTAAACAAATGCAAATTCATAAATACTATAAATGCCTAGTATTTAAAGATTTTAGTTAGGGATGAGAGTTGAATCAATTTTTATATAAATATACAAGTATAGAATGTATTTTCTTCTAATTAGGACCCCAGTACCTCTCTGTCCATATTGTTCATTACTCTCAACTCTTGAAATGCATCAGTTTTTTCATGATCTCATTTCTGGTTGGCAAATACTAAAATATACATTCATGTCTTGTGCTTCAGCCTTAGTAATTCTGTCACTCCTGGGAAACTTCAGCTATGTCTATCTCTTTTCACTGTGTGCCTGCAGAGTATGACGTAGAGGTAAATGTCCGTATTTCACATTTTTTAATTGAAATTACATTGTAAGGGTCACATCTTTACTCATTAGGCTGTGCTAAAACTAAAGTCTTCAGGAGAAGTTGTATTGTATAGGAAAAATGAAACAACTCACTGAAAAACTTCACAGAATCAAAATGAAAGGGCATGGAGCTAGGACTATAGCTCAGTGGCAGAGTGCTTGCACATGTGAGGTACTGGGTTCGTTCCTTAGCACCATATAAAAATTAATAAAATAAAATAAAAAGCATTCTATCCATCTACAATTTTTTAAAATGAATAGAGTAGGATACTTGTTCAATTTCTAAAAAGAACTTCAAATGTAATTTTAGTTACATGGGAATATCATGTGTTTCCATGACATATGATTTATTCATGCTTAGAGAAATGCAATTCAAAACTACACTAAGATTTCATCTCACTCCAGTCAGAATGGCAATCATCAAGAATATAGGCAAAAATAAATGTTGATGAGGCTGTGGATAAAAAGGTACACTCTTATTACATTGCTGGTAGGACTGCAAATTGATATAGCCACTATGGAAACACTTTTCCAAAGCAACTAATATCTATCATTGGAAAAAAAGTACTGTTTTCAGGCTACCTGGTAGCCATGAAATGTTATTCCGAGCTTAGTACTGAATGTTTGTATTACTTGAAGTTGAAAAACAAGCAGAACCAAGTGGCAAAGGCAGCTACTTATAGGAAGATGCAAGGACACTTTCTACGATGCTGGCTACAGTCTATGATTCTAGGGGCTTTAAAAACTGCAATCATACTTATCCTCTTTCATAAATAAAATCTCTTATGTTATATGTCACTTCTTAGCATCACAACCTAGGCCTCTGCATTTCTAGAACCCTGAGAAAAAACCAGCAAAGCACTAAAAGTATTGTGTTTCTATGTAACTTGTTAGTATTTTTCACATTAAAAACTGGGGAGAAAGTAATGTCTTTGAAAATATTTCTTTTGCCTAAATGAAAAGAAAATAAAACCTTAACTGGTTTTTAGCAGTAAAACAAAATGAGATTTTACAAATTGATATATTTTTTAAATTAATATTAAATAGCCCCTGGCAAAGAAAGCCATGATCAAAGGCAATTATTATGAAAATCAGTAATTTAAAATGGAAATGTGTCACTAAAAGTGAAGATGATACTAAAACATTCTCAATAGGAACTGATTGAGCAAAGTCCAAATGTTCTGCTGGGTAAATAAATAAATAGAATTATATAAGGAGATAAAGAACAAACAGTAGATATAAGCAAAATGCTCATGTTTATTCATATCAAAATCCTACTGAATGAGAATTTGTACATAAGACTAAAAGCTTAAAACTGTCATTTTTTTTTATTCATTCAGGTTTTCTAAGGTCATAAAAGGTGAGGTATTGTGCTGGCTCTGCAAACATAACTATATTAAGACATAACCTCAAATTGCTTGATTGTATTAAGATAACAGCAGTAAGGCTATTGCAACTTAAATTTAGTGTCTATGTTGTATTTGAGTATAAAGGGAAAAAAATTATTACCAAGACATAAAACAAATCTTAACTAAATTCTTGTTGCTCTAAACATGTTCAGAAAGGGTTTGTATTATAAAATAATTCCATGACATGCTCTTCATACCTCAAAAGTTTAAACTGTTAGACTGAAAATGTATCTTATATATTAAGATATAGGTTCAGTATATAAGAATCAAAAAATTTTGAGTGGAAGAAGTGTTTACAACAAAAAAATTATATAAAATCTCTATAGTATTTATGGCATCAATTTAATTTGTCTTTGGGTTGGACATAGGAACCAAAATTAAATTGAAAAGTATAAAAGTAAAAGAGCAAATTATCAGTGATATTTAGGTACACATTTTGATCATGTGTTGGAAATTTACAATGTGACATTTACAATTTTTCTAGGCATCAATTGAAAAAAAGTAAAGTGGGAAACTAAAAAAATGTGTATCTATATAGAGCATAATTCTAAAAAAAAGAGAAGAAGAGAAATATATAAAATCAGTGTGAGACTGGTTTGAGTGCTACAACAATGAAAGAACTAAATAAGTAATGTCTGTATTTGTACATGTGTGTATGGAGAGGTGTGAGCAGGCTAATTATTTCATATGAGATCATCTTGAAAATCTGACTTCCTAATAAAATTACATTTTATCTGAAATGAAGAAAATAAGGGAAATCCATGGAATTTTACAATACAAAGAGTGACATTACTGCATGTGAATTTTGTGCATGGTAAAAGATAGTGTTTCATTTCATTTTGATGCATATGGATTTCCAGTTTTCCCAGCAACATTTGTTGAAGAGGCTATCTTTTCCCCAATATATGTTTTTGGCACCTTTGTCTAATATAAGATAATTGCATTTATGTGAGTTTGTCTACATATCCTCTATTCTATACCATTGGTCTACAAGTCTATTTTGGTGCCAACAATATTCCATTTTTGTTACTATAGCTCTGTGTATAGTTTAAGTTCTGCTATAGTGATGCCATCTACTTCACTCTTCTTGCTAAGGATTGCTTTAGCTATTCTGGGTCTCATATTTCCAGATTAATTTCATGACTACTTTTTGCATTTCTATGAGGAACATCATTGGGATTTTGACTGGAATTTCATTAAATCTGTACAGTTCTTTTGGTAGTATGGTCATTTTGACAATATTAATTCTGCCTATCCAAGAACAAGGGAAATCTTTCCATCTTCTAAGGTCTTCTTTAATTTCTTTCTTTAGTGTTCTGTAGTTTTCACTGTATAGGTCTTTCACTTCTTTTGTTAAGTTGATTCCCAAGACTGTTATAATTTTTTTTAGGCAATTGTAAATGGGGTAGTTTTCCTCATCTCATTCAGAGTTTTTGTAACTGACATACAGAAATGCCTTTGATTTATGAGTGTTGATTTTATATCCTGCTACCTTGCCAAATTCATTCACTATTTCTAGAAGTGTTTTGGTGGAATTTTTTGAGTCTTCTATGTACAGAATCTTATTGTTGGCAAATAGTGCTAATTTGAGTCCTTTTTTACCTATTCATATTCCTTTAATTCCTCTTCTCTATTTGCTCTGGCTAGTATTTCAAAAACTTTGTTAAATAGAAGTGGTGAACAAGACAGGGATGCCCTGTCTGTTCCACTTTTTAGAGAGAGGGCTTTCAAGTTTTCTCCATTTAGAATGACATTGGCTTGGGACTTAGCATAGATAGTTCTTACAGTATTGAGATAAGTATCTGTTATCCCTAGTTTTTTTAATGTTTTGTACATGAAGAGGTGCTGTATTTTGTTGAATGCTTTTTCTGCATCTATTGAGATGATCACATGTATCTTATCTTTAAGCTATTGATGTGATGGATTACATTTATTCATCTCTGTATGTTGAACCAAACTTGCATCCCTGTGATGAAAAGCTGTGTATCTATCCAGTTCTGGGCTTGATAGGCATCTGATGGTATCTTTTATTTCATTGCTTGAAATTGTTACATTTAGATCATGTATATCATACTGGTTCAGTTTGGGCAAATCATGTGACTCTAGAAATCTGTCCATGCCTTCAGTATTTTTTTTATTAGAGTTCAAATTTTCAAAATAATTTCTAATTATCTTCCATATTTCTGTAGTGTCTGTCATGATATTTCCTTTTTCATCATGGATGTTAGTTAATTCGAGTTTCTCTCCTTCTCTTCATTACCATGGCTAAGGGTTCATCAATTTTATTTTTTCAAACGAACTTTGTTTTGTCAATTTTTTCAATTGTTTCTTTCATTTCAATTTCATTGATTTCAGCTCTAATTTATTATTTTCTCTCTTTTACTGCTTTTGGTGTTTATTTGTTCTTTTTCTAGCACTTTGAGATGCAATGCTAATTCATTTATTTGTTGACTTTTTTTTCTTTTAAGGAATGAAGTCCATGCAATGGACTTTCCTCTTAGTACAGCTGTCATAGTGTCCTAGAGATTTTGATATGTTGTATCAGTGTTCTCATTCACCTCTAACAATTTTTTAATTTCTTTGATGCCTTCTGCAACCCATTGTTCATTCAATAGCATATTATGAAGTCTCCAGTTGTTGGAGTAGCTTTTTAAATTTTTTGTTGATATCTAAAAAACAAAATGATCTGATAGCAAACAAAAAAGTAGAGACACTACCCCACATTCTAAGAGTTGCTTTTTGGCATAATATATGGTCTATTTTAGAGAAAGATCCATGTGCTGCTGAGAAGAAAGTATATTCACTCATTGATTGATGAAATATTCTACACATGTCAGTGAAGTCCAAGTTATTGATTGTTATATTGAGTTCTAGTTTCTTTGTTCACCTGTTGTTTGGAAGATCTAATGCTCAAAGAGGTGTATTAAAGTCACCCAGAATTATTGTGTTGTGTTCTACTTGACTCTTGACAAGAGTTTGCTGAATGTAGATGCTTCATTTTTTGGGGCATACATATTTATAATTGTTATGTATTATTAATGTATGGTTCACTTGAGCAATATGAAATGTCCTTCTTTATTCCTTTGATAAACTTTGGCTTGAAGTCTATTTTATTTGATATAGGATGGAAACCCCTGCCTGCTTCCATAGCTCATTCGAGTGGTATTTTTTCCCCCAATCTTTCACCTCAAGTCTATGGTTGTCTTTTCATGAGTCTTTTGGAGGCAGCATTTTGTTGTTTTTTTTTTTAATCCAATCTGCCAGACTATGTCTTTTGATTGGTGATTTTAGGCCATTAATATTCAGGATTATTATTGAGATATAATTTGTATTATCAGCCATTCTTATTTATTTCTGGTATTTAACTGACTCAGTTTCTACTTTGAGTAGTCTATCCTTTAGTGTAATACCTCCCTCTACTGATTTTCATTGTTGTTTTTCATTTCCTCTGCATGGAGTATTTTGCTGAGAATGTTCCGTAGTGCAGGCTTTCACCTGCAAATTCTTTTAGTTTTTATTTATCCTGGAAAATCTTTATTTCATCATCAAATCTAAAGCTTAATTTTTCTGGATATAAGATTCTTGATTGACATCCATTTTCTTTCAGAGCTTGGTATATGTTGTTCCAGGATCTTCTAGCTTTCAGTTCTGTAGACATTCTAATTGTTTTCCCCCACATGTAATCTAATTCCTTTCTCCCATGACTTTTAATATTCTATCCTTATTCTGTATGCTAGGCATTTTCATTATAATGTGCCTTGGTGTGGATCTGTTATGATTTTGTATATTTGACATCCTGTAAGCCTCTTGTATTTGGTTTTCCAATTCATTCTTCATGTTTGAAAATTTTTCTGATATTATTCCATTGAATAGATTGCTCATTCCTGTGGTTTGGAACTCCATGACTTCCTCTATCCCAGTAATTCTTACATTTGGTCTTTTTATGTTATCCCATATTATTTTAATATTCTGCTCATGGTTTCTTACCATCTTCACTGTGTGATCTACATTCTGTTTGAGATTATATATTTTGTCTTCATTGTCAAAGTCTTATCTTCCAAGTGGTCTAATCTATTGGTGATGCTTTCTATTGGGCTTTTAATTCGGTTTCTTTAATTTCAAGGAGTTCTGTGTTTTGTTGTTGTTGTTGTTGATTTATTCTGGAACCTCCATATCCTTATTGAAATAATCTTTTGCTTCCTGTATTTGCTTATGTAGCTCTTTACCAAAATAATCTTTTGCTGCTTGTATTTGCTCTTATATCATTCTCAAATTCACAGAACATTTTAATTATGTATATCCTGAACTCCTTCTCAGTCATTTCTTCTTTTGTGCTAGCCATCAATTCTAATAATGTGGTAACTTGATTTGTTTGGGGCACATTTGTTCCTTGTTTTTTTCATGCTGTTTATGTGTCTATCCTTCTAGCACTGAGGATCTGCAGCATTACTTTTTTTTTTTAAATACAATTTAGGCTTATAGTGCCCCTGAAGGGTCCCAATACCTCTCCTGCTCAGCCAGTGTTCTCAGCTGGGTGTTGCCACAACTAAAGTTGGTAATGATGGTGTCCCAAGATGGAGGCAGCTGCTTTCAGTGATGGAATGTCAATTGGGGTGAGCAAGGGGGCTGGCCCAGGCTGTGGTGTTGGGCAATGTATTCAAAGATGCAGCATGCACCCAATGTGGGCTCCATGGGTATTGATGGGGCAGTTCTGGGCCTGCCTGTGCTCTGTGGATGTCCAAAACTTGGGTTTCTGATTAAATCTTGGGTAGTACATAAGCAGGATATGTCAGAATAACCCAGCAAAGGCTTGGAAAATAAAACTGACACTTTAATCACAATCACCCAAGTAAGGGGTCAAGGCATATGTTTTGAACCTAAACAGGATGATTTCCCTGATGAAACAGGAGAAATAACAAACAGTCTCATAGTATCAAAATGTCCAAAATACAACCCCAAGTTACTGGTTATGGTAAGCATTAGAAAAAATAGAATTGGAAGTTAAATGAAATCTAAGATGACAGATGTTCTAAATATCTGGTGAAGATTTTAAAGCAACTCCTATAAAAAATTTTCAAATAAGCAATTTCAAAACATCATGAAACAAATGGCAAAGTAGAATGTTCTTTGAAAAAGGGAACCCATAGTTATATGAAAAACAAAATGGGAATTTAAAAATAAAAATACACAATAACTAAAGTATAAAACTCCCTTCATGGACTCGTTAGCAGAATGGAGATGACAGTCAAAATTCTAGTGAACCAAGTAGAAAAACAGGATGTAGAAAATATGAACAAGAGAGGAAGATAAAAAAAAAAAACCTGACAGATAATCAATGACCTGTGGGAAAATATCAAAAGACGAAACACTAATGCTATCTTTTATAGAGGTCTAGAGGAAAAAGAGCAAAGCTGTAAAAAAAAAAATGAGAAATAATGGTAAATCTTTCAAAATGTGGCAAAAGACAAATCTATAGTTACAGAAAACTCAGTGAAATATGAAATGGATTAATTCAAAGATGCCCATTCCTATGCACGTCACATCACATTTCTGAAAATAATTTTAGAAGATGAATAACCACCACCAAGACCTTGAATGCAAACCAGAGGAAAAAGTGCATAATAGCTATAATAATGGCAGAAATGACCAGAAATTCTTCATCAAAAACTATATAGTACAAAGTGGCAAAATATGTTCAAGTGCAGAAAAAAAAATCTAGAATTCAAAATCCAGCAAAAATTTCATTTACGAAAGAAGATGAATTAAAGTATTTTCAGATAAAGAAAAATTAAGAAAATGTATCTTCAACTCTGTTGAAGACTTGTTATAACAAGTACTTAACTCATAAAATAAAAAGATGTTTAAAACATGAAGAGTGATGGAATGAATAAATATCTAGGATAACAGAATAGCCTATTTTTCTCCTTTTGCATATTTTAAATTATATATGATAATAGAAAACAATGTAAAACACTGACATAAAACATAATAACTAAGATAATGGATACATGTATCAAAATGAAATATGGTGCCCCACAAATATGATATTTTATATAGGATATTAAGAAAACTATCTTATATAGAGAAATTAAATGATGATAATATTCTTACATACTATTCAATGTGTCAAAATACTGATAATAGTAGACTGTAAAAAGTTTAATGTATATTCTTTAGATTAGGATTTTTCAATTTAGCACTAGTAACATTTTTAACAGATAATTCCGTTCTGTGGAATTGTGTTGCACATTGTGGTAGATGTGGCAATGTACCCAGCCTCTAAATCTATATGTCATCAGCACTTCCCTTACCCAATATCTCCAGACATAATCAAATATCTTGTGGTGATGTAGGGCACAAGAGACACCCATGATTGAGAACTTCTCTCCTAGAACATCCATTAAGAATTTATAAAAGTAGGGCTGGTGTTGTGGCTCAGTTATAGAGTGCTTGCCTTCCATGTGTGAGGCACTGGGTTTGATTCTCAGCACCACAAACATATATAAAATAAAGGTATTGTGTCCATCTAAAAGTTTTTTTTTTAAGTTAAATAAAAGAATTTATAAAAGAGATTCAAATATAAACAACAAAAATGCGTGTACCCCACATGTTAGTACTATAGTGGAAATAGAAGAACAAAAAGAGGGAACTGGAGTCCTCAGTAAAAAGTAAAACTGGATGAAAAATGATAGGATACAGAATGAATGAATACCATCATGAACTAAAAGGATCTTATTCGCACTCGTGAAACAACATTCCATTCAACAATAGACTATATATTCTTCAACATAGACAGAACATTAACCAGCAAAGATTCTGTTTCATGAATAAAACATACTTATTAAAAATTGAAATCATACAAAGAATAAAAACTGACCAAACAGAATCAAACTGGAAAGAAATCAGACAAACCTTCAAACATGAAACTGCATTTCTCAAGGGCCCATGGTTCAAAGAATTCAAGATAAATTGGAAAATATGTTGTGACTGGAATAGTTAATTTTATTAAGCTAAAAATACAATATATTAAAATCTATGGGAGCATAGTCACTTTGCAAAAGCAATGCAGTTAGGTTAAGTGAAAGAAGGAAGACACAAAAGAGTATATTATATATTATTCTATTTATATGAAATTCTACACAAGGCAAGCTTTGGTGACAGAAAGCAGATCACTGGCTACTTGAAGCTGGAGGGTGGGAATTGCCAGAAAAAGGGCATGAGGAAACTTTTTGGGATTGATAGAAATGTTGTATACCCTGATTGTGGTGATATACATATAAATGTAGACTTTTGTCAAAATGTGTACATTTTTTGCAGTAATTATAAGGTGGTATGCCTTTAAAAAAAACGTAGGAAATAGTAGGTATGGAGAATTGTGGAGACCATCTTTAGGAATAACCTACCATATATAAAAACTTAGATCTGAAGAAACCTTAAAAAGTTCCAGTTTCTTAATTTTATAGATAAGGCAAATGAGGCCTAGAAAAAGGAACTGGTATTCAGTAACAAAGCTAGGAGTGGAACCCAGTCTTCCCATTACTCCTCCCATATCCCCATTAGGGTCAAGGAAGGGAATTCACTAGGCCTGTGTTAGCTGAGACTAACTTAGATGTGAATGTGTCTGGGAATAAAGACTGAACCACATAAGCCATCAGTTAATTCCCTTTGTATCCTGAATGTTTCCAGGGGTCTCTAGTGGTCCTCTAGTGGTCAGTATGAAAAGTTAAGAGTAGAGATTCTGTGCTCTGTTCCTCACTCTGAGGAACTATGGACAAGCTCCTGTAATTCCCCATGAACTGATGTCTACAGTAAAGGTAAATAGAGCAATGTTTATTATTATGTTTTTGTCATTTCTTTTTTGGAACTGGGGATCAAACCTTGAGCATACAAGGCAAGCATTACCACTGAACTACATCTCAGCCTGGAACAATATTTTTTTAAAAAACATTAAAAAAAAAAAAAGCAGCTACGTCATGGCCGCCTGTACAGTGCCATCTCCGAGTTTCTTGGGAGGGAATCAGTGGGAGAGGACAGGAGGCTATGGAACTATTGGAGCATTATTATTTGCTTAGGTTTTACTACACAAACTTGTAAGCTGAGAATTATTGCTAGCTTTTGTAAAGTGATCCACAGATTAGCTAGAGTTGAAATACTAAGAAATAGTAATGCAACCCACAATAATACGCAAATTTAGTATGGGAGAATTTAAAAATATGAACAAACCCACTCTCTTTAATAATATACTTTTTTCACTCAGGAAAAAAAATGACTTTGAACCTGTCTAAATTGTCTTAGACATTTATCAGATGTATTGAACTCCTTTGGATGCCAAAGAATATTTCAAAAAGTATCTACAAGAGAGATGGCAGAATGTTGTAGGCTGAAATGATTTGCGGCTGGTACATCAGAGAGCAGTACCCCGCTGACTTGGGGCAATTACCCAGAGAACAATGGACTTGAACCGAGAATGGAATCTGAACTTTTTGCTACACAAAGTTACATTTGGAAAATGAATGATTCAGCAGAGAATTTTTCCCTTCTCAAAAAAAAAAAAAAAAAAAAAAAAAAAAAGAAAGGAAAAAAGAAAAAGAAAAGAAACAAGAAAACTAAGAAAACTTCATCTTTTTAAAAAATATTTCTGGAGCTTGGATTTTTCTTCAATTTAGTTTTTAGTTGTTACTTCCCCATTTTTCTGATACCTGTGTCTTAAAAATTACTATATAATAAGCATTGTATTAAATGAGAAAGAAGACAGTGGTTTACATCTTGGAAAAAAAATAAAATCCATGGGATACAATAAAATAGAGAATATAGGGGAACTTATAGCACCAAATGCTTTTTTAAAAAAAGCTCTCAAAGAGGATAAATATGTAACAAAGCAAAATAGAACAATTTCTAAACAGAATAAAATAAAAAACTCGAATCCACTCATTTTTTTAAAGATAAGTAAAAATTTCTTTTAAAAAAATTTCTAGAAGACTGACAAAGTAAAAAGAGATGCAAATTTGACATCTTAGGAAAGAACAAGTGCATATTTGAATAGATAATGAAGATATAACAAAGGAAAATTATAAGCAGTTTTTCATATAATATTCACAAGTTAGATAAAATTGGCCCGATTAGTTAAACGTTACAGATTAATTCACCCACAAAATATAATCTGAATTGTGTATAAGTGTTAAAATACTTTAAATTTTTCAAAAATCTACAGACTCAGTTGATTTTAATGTAATTTCTACCAAAAATTTAAACAAGACAGAACATGAATTCTATCCAAACTCTGAAGAAAAAAATGAAGGAAAAAATTCTCTAGATGTATTGTGATTTCAAAATTATCTTAATACCAAAACCAAAGACAATACAGAGCAGGAAAACTGTACACACACACACACACACACCACAATTAATAAACATTAATTCAAGTAGTCTTAAAATATTCAGCAGATATAATCTTGCAATATATAAAAAGGATATTAAATATTGACCAAGCAAGTACATTTCAGAAATGCAAGATAAGTTGAAAATCATTACTTAAAAACCAAGAACTGTATTCTACTGTATTAAAAATGTAAAGTAGGATAACTTCTCATGATCACACAAATTGATATAGCAAAATAATTTGACAAACTTGAATATACAATCATGATTAAAAAAAAAGACTCAGAATAAAAGAAGTATCCCTAATCTAATAAAAAGCATCAACAATAAACCCACTGTTAATATTGTATTTAATAAAGACAAAGTATTTTTCCTCAAGATCAGAAAGAAGACTGGGTGAACATGCTCACCATTTTTATTCTGCAAAGTACTAGAAGCTCCTACCCAGTGAAATAAGGTGAGGAAAAAAAATACAATGTAGAGAACAAGATAGCACATTTTCAGATAGCATGGGTAACCACATTGAAAATACCAAGGATATTCCAAATGCTTTCTGGAATAATTAAATTATTAATAACATTTAGAATACAAGGTCAACAAACAAAAAACAAACTATTTCTGCACACTGCAAATAGAAACAAATATTAAAAATATAAAACCATTAATAAAACCTCAAAATACTTAGGTATATCAAACTATATGCTGAATATCAAACCATATATAGTATATGTAGAATATGTAGACTGAAAACTAAACATTCTGATGAAATAAAATAAGACCATAATAAATAAATGATTCTCATATATTAGCCTTGCATATTAAAAATTTTGATTGTCCCTGAGTTCATTTATAGGTTTAATTTAATTCCTACTAAAATTTTTAGCAAGATTTTTTATAGATACCATGTTATTCTAAAATTTATATGGCAATGCAAATAAATTTAAATAACAAAATCATTTTTAAAAAAATCATACTACAGTATTCTAAGTCTCACTACCAGCCTATAGTAATCAATGCAGTGTTATTAATAAAGGATGGACAATAGATCATAAATAAAACAGCCTTCAAGTACTATAACTGACTTCAAAAAAATCAAAGTATAAAACAATTGGAGAAAAAAAAAAGTTTTATCAACAAAAGTTTTGGTATAATTAAATGTCAATTGGCAAAATAAAAAGTAACGTCTACCTAACTCTCATACTTTACCCAAAAATTAATTCAAAGTAAATTTCATATATATGCAATTATTAAATTTTTAGAGAATAACATAGGGAAAAATATTTGTAACTCGGGGTTAATAAAAAAGTTGTTTGATATGAAATAAAAAAAATCATCCATAAAAGAAAAACACTCAGTAATTTTTGTTTAAAATCAAAACTTACTCTGCAAAAGACACTATTAAGAAATGAAAAGTGAAACACAACAGGGAGGAGGTTTCAAGATGGCAGAATAACAAGGTAGCTTTCTTGGCTGCTCCATGGCATGAAACCAAGGAAGCAGATGGGCAGCTTCTCAGCAAGGAGGGTGGAAGTGGGGGAGGTGGGTGGAGGACTTCACTGGGATTTAATACTGGACATTCAAAGCAGATCAGGGCCTCAGGAGGTTGGATACAAAAAAAATAGGGAAGAAATCCCTAAGCCAGTGCCACCACTGCAGCTGTGGCCATAGGCACCAGACAGAGCAGTTCTTCCACAAGCAAAGTGGAGGGATAAAAGAGTTAATGGAACCCACATTTTAGAAGGCCTGAGGTGTGTCTGGGTATGTAGAGTTTAGAGATCAAAGACACTGCCTGACTAAACTGAAAAGCATGCTGCTCAATATCTTTGTAAAAGAAAGAAGCAGCATCTCTCCAAGTTGAGTGCTGAGGACAGATGAAGAAACTGTTTTGTAGCTGAAGCACAGGGGCTGGCAGCTGGGGGAGCCAATTCTTAGCAAACCCAAGTTTGCCCCAAAATACAGGCCTGTCAAATCCACACTGCACAACAGAATGTGTCTAAGTGACCAGGAGAAAATCAAATGTGAAGAGAAGTTTACACAGGGAACTTCTGGTCTTGGAAACCCATTTGGCTCTACCCATCCCTCTCCAATCCTGCTGCTTGGAGGACCAGATGGAAGAGACACTAGTTGTCAGGAATTCAAAATGACATGAACATGAGAGATTTGAGTTCAGAGTCTGAACCTAAGGTCAGAAAAGATGGGGTCTTCGGGTGACATAGTTGACAAAACTATGTTCCAGTGACATAGTTGACTTCCTCTACTACAAGAGTGGAACCTAGGTGAAATTCCTGGATTGCAGACTTCCAGCAAGGACCAGCAAATTGCTGGGCCTGAAGGTGCACCCATTGAAACTCTCCAGATCAATTGGCATTCAGTGATGAACCTGGAGGACACCTGCCTCCAGGAGTTCCACCTATAGGATTACCTCTCTCAGTTCAGCAACCCTATCATAAGAATGCAGCAAGTATCACAAACCAGACTACCCCACATAGCAACACTGCTAAGAGAACCTGAGAATCTTTTGAACTCCAATAGTAACAAGTTTTCAACTTTTCATTGAGTTTTTTTTCTTTTCTCTTTTTAATTGTGGCCTTAATGATTCATGGATGTTTATATTCATATTTTTTCCCATTCCTTGCATTTTTGAAGCCAGTTATTTTTCATGGTTCAGTATTTTGAGAACTACAATGTTTGATTAATATATTTCAGTTTTGTTTTGTTCTCTTTTTAAATTTTAAATTATAATTATCTATCTATCTATATATATATATATATATATATATATATATATATTTCTCACTTATCTGTTTCCCTTGATTCTCTTTCTCTCTTCTACTAACAGACAATCTGTTATTCTCTCTTTCACTCTTTAACTTTTCATCTCTACATTTCCTCATCCTCACTCATATTTATCATTTTACATCACATCTTCTCTCTTCCTATCCACCATTCAAAATTGTAAACACCTTTGCAAACTTATGGTTGTTATTATAGGCAATAATGATCATATCATTTCTGTTTATTGTGACAATTGACATTGTAGATGCCATGGCAGGAACTATTTGGTTTAATGCTGTATATTGTTTACATTGGTGGTTGTTATTATTTGTCTCCCCTGGTGAGGTACTGGAAACATTCAGGGACACAACAAGTCCACAGGGTATAAAATATTCTGCCTCAGCTCCACAGTGTTAGATGGGTAGACACACAACAATATGAATAAGCAAGGGAACAAATCACCCCAAACAAACCAAGATACTGTAAAAACATAATCCATCCACACTGTAGTGAAAGAAATGTCAGAGAAGGAATTTAGAATGGACATATTTAAACTGATATGTGAGGTAAAGGGCAAAATAAAGAGTGAAATCAGAGAGAAAATACAGGAAGTGAAAGATCACTTTAATAATAAGAGATTCTGAAAAAAAATTAGTAGAAGTTCTGGAAATGAAGGAATCAATAAAACCAATTAAAAATTAATAGAAAGCATCACCAGCAGACTAGATTGCAAGGAACACAGAGTTTCAGGCAATGAAGGCAAAATATAATCTTGAAAACCAAGTTGACCATGGAGAAAAGATGCTAAGAGACCATGAACAGATAGATATTTCATGATAAAAAAATAAAAAAATAAAAGTGAAAACCAGCAAAGGGGGAACTAAACTAGAAGAATAGTCAACCAAAGAAAAAAAGTAATTCAAATTAAAAAAACAGAAATAAATCAAAAGGACAAGGAATAAAAATCATTTCTTAATAATATTGAATATAAATGGCCTAAACTCATCAATTAGAAGCAGACTGTCAAATTAAATTAAAAAACAAGACCCAACCATATGCTGTCTCTAAGAGAATGACTTGAGGGGCAAGGACATCCACAGACTGAAGGTAAAAGGATGGGAGAAACATTGACATGGTTCTTGCAAATAAGCAAGGGTTTCTCTTCTCATATCAGATAATAGCCAAAGTTAATCAGAAGAGACAAAAAAAAAGGACCTTGCATACTGCTTAAGGAAATTTTACATTAAAAAAATAATAATTGTAAACATTTATCTCCAAACAACACAGCATCTACATACAAACAAACAAATCCTGCTCAGTTTCAGGAATCAAATAAACAAGAATACTGGGTGATTTTAACATACCTCTCACCACTGGATAAATCCTCCAAACAAAACTAAACAGAGAAGATATAGAACTAAAATATACAATAATTTAATAGACTTATATAGAATATTTCATCTATCAATGACTGAAGGCACTTTCTTCTCATGGTTGCTTCTCTAAAACAGACCATACATTATGCCACAAAGCAACTCTAAGCAAATAGAAAAAATAGAGATAACACCTTGCATTCCATCAGATCATAATAAAATGAAATTAGAAATCAAGGATAAAATCAGACATAGAAGCTACCATAACACCTGGAGACTAAGTAATATGATATTGAAGGGATAGAAGAAAAAAAATCAGGGATGAAATAAAAAAAAATACTTAAAGGTAAACGAGGATAGCGACCCAACATATCAAAATCTCTGGGACTGTATGGAGGCAGTCCCAAGAGGCAAGTTATTGCACTGAGCTCATTTATTAAACAAATAGAAAACTTCCAAATAAATGACCTAACATCACATCTCAAAGCCTTAGAAAAAGAAGAACAATCAACACCAAAAACAGAAGACAGAAAATAATTAAAATATGAGCTAAAATTAATGGAATTGAAACAAAACACAACACAAAATAATTGATGAAAAAAGCTGGTCCTTTGAAAAAATAAATAAAACAGATAAACCCTTAGGCAAGCTAATAAAAAGAAATAGAGAAAAAACTCAAATTACTAAAATTTATGATGAAAGAGGAAAATGTCACCATGGACACTACTGAAATACAGAAGTTAACCAGAAACTATTTTGAAAATTTATACTCTAAATAGAAAATCTTGAAGACATCAACAAATTCTAGAGACAAATGACATTCCCAAATTGAATCAGAAGGACATAGAAAATTTGAACATGTCAATTTCAAGCAGTGAAATTGAAGATGCCATCAAAGGCCTACCAACAAACTCCCAGGACCAGAAGGATTTTCTGTAGTTTTCTACCATACCTTCAGAGAGGAACTAGAACCAATCCTCCTCAAACTATTCCATGAAATAGAAAAGGAGGGAACACTTCCAAACTCAACCTCATTAAATAAAGCTACTATCACCCTGATACCATAACTAAACAAAAACATCAAGGAAATAAAACTACAGACCCAATTTCCCTAAAGTAAATAGATACAAAAATTCTCAATAAAGTACTAGCAAATCATATATACAAGCATATTAAAAAGATAGTGGGTCATAATCAAACTGATCAAATGATGTTCATTTCAGGGATTCAAGGTTGGTTCAACATATGGAAATCAATAAATGTAATTCAACACATCAAGATACTTAAAGACAAGAATCTCAATTATCTTGATAGATGCAGAAAAAGCATTTGACAATTCAGCATCCATTCATACTCAAAACACTAGAAAAACTCAGGATAGTAGGAACATACCTCAACATTGTAAAAGCAATATATGCTAAACCTAAGGCCAACATCATTCTAAATGGATAAAAACCTGAAAGCATTCCTTCTAATAACTCCAAGAAGATAAGGATGCCCTCTTTCACCATTTCTATTCAACATGGTTCTTGAAACTTTAGCCAGAGCAATTAGGAGAAAGAAATTAAAGGAATACAAATAGGAAAGGAACACAAACTATCCCTATTTTCTGACATTATTCTGTATTTGGAAAAACCAAAAAACTCCACCAGAAAATTGCTGAATTCATTTATTAATTCTAGAAAAGTAGCAGGATATAAACTTAACATGCATAAATCAATTACATTCCTATACACCTGTGATGAATCAACTGAAAGCTCAATTAGGAAAACTATTCCATTCACAATAGCCCCACCCTCCCACAAAAAAAAAAAGAAAAATATTTGGAAATCAATCCAACTAAAGTGGTGAAAGATCTCTACAATGAAAACTACAGAACACTAAAGAAAGAAATTAAAGGAGACCTTAGAAGATGAAAAGATCCCTTATGTTCTTGGATAGGCAGAATTAATGTTGTCAAAATGGCCATACTACCAAAAGAACTTTATAAATTTAGTATAATTCCTATTAACTTCTTCATAGAAATAGAAAAAGCAATCATGAAATTAATTTGGAAAAATAAGAGACCCAGAATATTCAAAACAATGCTTAGCAAGAAAAGTGAAGCAGGAGGCATCACAATACCAGGCCTTAAACTATACTACAGAGCCACAATAACAAAAATATCATGGTGTTGGCACCAAAAGAGACATGAAGATCAATGGTACAGAATGGTATAGATGGCATGGAGAAAAACACACATAAATACAGTTTTCTTACGCTAGACAAAGGCATCATAAACATACATTGGACAAAAGATAGCCTCTTCAACAAACGGTGCTTGGAAAATCATATGTAGCAAAATGAAATTAAGCCCCTATTTCTCACCCTGCACAAAAATCAACTCAAAGCGGATTAAGGACCTAGGAATTAGACCAGAGACTCTGCATGTACTGAAATGAAAATTAGATCCAAATATCCATCATGTCAGCTTAGGAACCAACTTCCTCAACAAGACTCCTAAAGCACAAGAAGTAAAATCAAAAATAAATGGGTTGGTATCAAACACAAAAGCTTCTTCATAGAAAAGCAAACAATCAAGAATGTGAAGACAGAGCCTACAGAATGGGAGAACACCTTTCTACATCTACATTTCAGAGCATTTATCTGCAGGATTTATAAAGATCTCAAAAAATTTTACAGCAAAAAATAAAATTAAGTAAAATAACCTGATCAATAAATGAACAAAGGAACTGAACAGGCACTTCACAGAAGAAATGTAGCTCATCAACAAATTTTGGAAAAAATGTTCAACATCTCTAGCAATTAGGGGCAGATCAGGAAAATATATTTGCTAATCACATGTCTAACAAATTATTTTTTACCCAGATACATAAGGAATTATATCCTATCATTCATAAGGAAACAATACAATTAGAAAATGGGCAAAGTATTAAATAAAAAGTTAACCAAATATGGTATACATATGAAAAAAAAATCATTTTAAACATTGTCTATATAATCATTCACCTGTTGTAGGACATAAATTAAGCCATTAGTTGATAATTCTATACATATTAGAATAGGTAAAATAAAAATACTATCAATGCCGAGTGCTAATGAGGTTACACTGAAAATATAAATTTGTGTACTCACACCTGAAATAGTTAAACAGTTTCTAATAAAATTAAAGGTAAACTGTGAACTGATTTATCAACCCCACTTAATGTTCACCCTAGCAAAATGTTTACACAAAAATTCTAGAAAAATGCCCACATAAATTTTGATTTTAGTATATAAAATTTGGAAACAATCTAAATGTTCTTCAACAGGTGAATGGATTACGCACACACTATGAAATTTCATGGCACTATGCTCCAAATAAAGCACACATAAAAAATCTACAGAATAAGTTAATAATTCTGTTTCAGTATCAATTCCCTAATTTTGGCAACTATAAAATGAAAACTTATTATCAAAGGCAAAGCCCATTGAATGACACATGAGAACTCTGTACTATTTTGGTCACTGAATCTAACATAAATTGAATTTTTTTATCTTTTATTTTCAAACACTATGAAGACAGGCAACTTACCTCCTCAAAAAATGTTCTTTTGAAGGAGTAATAGAAAGAAAAGCTCTGTTTGAACCAATTTAAGAGAAAAATTAAAGTGTTTAAAACAAATAAAAAATTTTTTAAAAAAGAAAAACACTGTAAAATAAGAATTTCCAGGAATTTACTGAGTAGAAAAATTTAGTGTTAAATAGAGAAAAATCAGATCAAAGGACCTTTTTTCTCTATTCATATATAAATTTTTCTACTGTGTTAAGAGGGTAGATCTCATGTTAACTTAACAAAATTTAAGTACATACTGCGTACAGCATTGTTAATATAGCTAATCTTGTGTTGCTATGACAAAATACTTGAGGCTATGTACTTTATAAAGAAAAATGATTTTTTAAGGTCCAAGAGCATGGTATTACTATCAGCTTCATGGCAGATAACGTGACTTAGAAGAACATGAAAGACAGGTATCACATGATGAAAGAGGAAGCAAAAGAGTGAGCCTAGAAACCTGAACTAGCTTTATAACAACTCAATCCAAAGGTAAACTCAACTAGTCCTACAAGAGCAAGTAGTCACTCAGGACAAAGACATTAATCTTTCTTAAAAGCCCCACTTTGAAGTTTCCAACACAAGAAACTTTGGGAGACAAACCACAGCATTAACTATAGGACAAAATTGTACAGAAAATTTCCTAACTGTATTCATCTTGTATAACCAAAACTTTACACTCACTGCATGGAAATTCCCAGTTTCTCCTTCCCCTACTGCCCTTGGCAAACACCATTTGCCTCTCTACTTCTGAGTTTGACTATTTCAGACACATTCACATAAGTGCAATCATGCAGTATTTATCCATCTGTGACTGGTGTTGTTTTACTTAGCAAATAGTCTTCCAGGATTCATCCATAGTGCCTCATATGGCAGATTTTATTATTTTTTTTTATGGTTGAACAATATTCTAGGGATCTCATTTTCTTAATCCATTCCTCTCGATAGACATTTGGGCTGTATTCATTTGACTATTGTGAATAATGCTGTAATGAACATAGGAGTGCAGATATATCCTTAAGATCTTGATTTTAATCCTTTGGACATATACCCAGAGAGAAATTGCTTAATCATATGCTAATTACATTTTTAATTTAAGGAACTGCTATACCATTTTCCATAGCATCTATATGTAAATACAGTATACAAGGGTTATAATTCCTTCATATTCTGGGGAACATTTTTAATATTAGCTCTCATTGCACTTTTAAAGAGATATCTCATTGATTTTATTTTTTGGCATTTCCCCTCATAATTATTGACCAAGTATCTCTTTTTTTATACTGATTGACTTTGAGATTTATTTATTTATAATGCTGACCGTTTTTAATGAGGGTATTTTTTTTAATTTCCTGAAGATATAGAAGTTCCTTGTATATTTTTAATATTAAACCCATGTCAGATATATAGTTTGCAAATATTTTTACTTCCCACTCCATAGGTTGCCTTTTCACTGTATGATTGTTTCCCTTATGCAAAAGCTTTTCAGGTTCATATAGTTCCAGTTGTCTAATTTTCCCTTTGGTTCTTGTGTTTTTGGTGTCATATCTAAGAATTCATTACAGAGATCAATGCCATGAAATTTTCTTTTAGTAGATATAATTTTTGAGATCCTATCAGGTTTTCATCCATGTTAAGCTGACTTTTAATGTGCTAAATGTTCCAATTTCATTATTTTGCATGCCAATTTCATTATTTTGCATACCCATTTTTACTAGCGCCATTTGTGAAGAGATGATACTTCCCTCAATATGTATTATATGGGAGATCAGTTGATTATACATTTTTGGGTTTCTTTCTGGTCTCTCCATTCTGTTTTGTTGATCCATATGTTTCTGTTCATGCTTGTAACATACTTATAGTTGCTATAGTTTCGTATGTATTTTCAAATCAGTTGTGACTCATTCAGTTTGTTTCTCAAGATTGATCTGGTAATTTGGGATACATTAGGTTCCAAGTGGATATTAATCCTGATATCAGAGCCAAAGACATTACATGAGGGGGAATACCAGCCAAGACCTATGATGAACATAGATGCAAAAAAACCTCAGCAAAATTTAGCAAACCAAATTTAACAGCATATTAGAAGGCTAAGACACCATGATGAAGCAGGTTCTCTCAGATGCAAGGATTATTTGATATATTCAAATTAATAAGTGCGATAGAACATACTAACAGATGGAAGGATAAATACATCCAAGTAGCTGCTCAATAATCAATTGACAAGTTCAAAACACTTTCCTAATAAAACTTAATAAAATGATATAGAAGAAATATATCTTGACATAATAAAGCCAGAGCAGTTAACATCGTAATCAATAGTGAAAAACTGAAAGCTTTTCCTCTAAGATCAGTACTATTCAAAATAGTAGGGAGAGTCGGAACCAAAGAAATTAGGGAGGAAAAAGAAATAAAACATATTTAAATAAGAAAGGAGGGGTTGGGATTGTTCCTCAGTGGTAGAGCACTCACCTAGCACATGTGAGGCCCTGGGTTCAATCCTCTGCACCACATAAAAATAAATAAATAAAACAAAGGTATTGTGTCCAACTACAACTAAAATATAAATATTTAAAAAATAAATAAATAAGAAAGGAAGTAAAATTAACTCTGTTGGTGACATCTTACATGTACAAAAACCTAGTTATTCTCCCCCAAAGTGTTAGAATATACAGATGCAATAAACTTAAAGGATACTAAATCGGCATACTAAAAATCATATGTGTTTATGTACATTAACAGTAAACTGTTTGAAAAAGAAATTGGGTAATACCATTTATACTGGTATCCAAGACTTAATTAGTCTTTAGAACAATTTACTAGATCTGTATGTACATGGAAAGCTACCAATCACTGAGGAAAGAAATTAAAGAAGACCCAGACAAATGGAAAGACATTGTGTGTTTGTGGGTTGGAAAGCATGATATTGTTAAAATATCCATATTATTTAAAGAAAGCTACTGATTGAATTCTATGTCAATGGCACTTTTCACAAAAATAGAAAAACATGTAAAAATACAAATGCATATTATTTTAATAGGAAAAATATACAGCTTTATATTTTCATTGCAGTGCTGCATAGAAGGTTAAACTTAATGATTCAGAGGAGACAGCAGGATTGCTGGAGCTTTGTTTTGAAGAAACACAAAAGAGATGGGATCTAGTTCAAGGGTGGACTATGCCCTCAGATAGGAGCATAAGAACAGGAAGAAGGCACATTAAGGAGGTCTAGATGCAGGTAAGTATATGCAGTAATTGCTTTCTTTTCTTAAGAAATAAGAAATAAAGTCTTCAGTAGAGTCCATGATCAAGAGGACTGACTAAATATCTAAGAAAAAAGGAATATAATTATTTTCCTCCCTTCTCTCAGAAGATTGAGAAAATTGAAAAAGTGAAAATATTTCCTAGGAGTGAAAGAGAATGAAGTGTGCACTAGCGATGAGTGATCATATATTTTTAGTATATGATCAGATGGAAGGATAAGTCTTTTTAGGTGTGATTTCCCTTGGTCATATTTAGTGAGGATTTACTTTGATCAATCTTTGATAAAAGTAGCAGACAGGAACACAAGTGGACAAGGTAATTAATGTATTTTTCACAGATTAAACATGAAGATGTTTAATTCTAAGCTAGATAAAAAGGAAATTTGGGACTTTGAACAACTTCTTGATTAATGGGCTTTGTCACCTTTTTTTTTAACACTTAATAATCTCTATGCTTTCATTGTAGAATCATATAAAGATCTTGCTTGTAAATTCCACATAGAAATCTGGGGATGTGACTTAGCAGTAGAGCACTTGCCTAGCATATGTGAAACCCTTGGTTCAATCCCCAGTACTAACAAAAAATAACAGTATACATATGGTACATATGTAAACTTACAGTTTTATATATAGTACTTTTTACTGCCTCCATATTAAGCGACATTTTCTAAAGATACAGGAATAAAATTACACTTTGATATTCATGCATTTCCTGCAAAATAACAGACTTTAAAAACATCTATGAGCATCATTAACATTATTTACAATGTACAGGCACATTTTTCTCTGAATGGAAGTATGTACTTAATCTTTTTGTACACAACTTATTGTAAATTTTTATTTCAAACACTACTAATAGTTTTGAGTTTATTAATCAGTCAGCAAAAATTTATTGTGTGCCCAGCACTACATCTCTCTACTGAGAATCAGAGCATGTACATTCATTTCTTTCTTTTTAATTAGAGTTGGTTTCATGGAACTGAACATATTTTAAGTACACATATTGATCAAGTAAGGCTTCAGTGTAAAAACACCTCTGAAATTACTTTCTGTGATGTCTCTATCATATCTTTACATTCCACGGTGTAACTGCTGCCTTAGAATTTTCAACATGGTCATAAAGTAACTAAACCTTAGGTATCAAATTTGTGCTTGCACAGCATGCACACTTGCAAATTCCATATATAAGCTGTTGAAGTTTGGAGATGATGTGGTAATTGCTACCTCACTAGAGAGCAAAGAGAAACCCTTATCTAAAAAGTACAGTAAATCACATTATGATATAAGTAGTTCTTAATACAGTCAGATCTCTAATTACTGCCTGCCTCCCTGTCTGCCTACCTACAGATAAAAGTTTTATCTAGGTCAGTATGAATTATTATTAGTTGTAGGAGAGAAAAACCACAACTCAACAACTGCCACCTCAAAACAAAACAGAAAACAAAAATGAAAAAAACAACAAAATAGCTTACCTTTCAAAATTCAAGCTTAGGCAGACTAAGGTTTCTTTTTTCTTTCTTTCTTTCTTTCTTTTTTTTTTAAGAAAATATCCCAACTCAATAATACCAAAAAAATCAACCACAGTTTAAAACCTATGCTTTTGTTAGGTAGCTAGTTCACCATGCCTGGGTGAGCAGGGAAAGGACAGGGAAGGGCGAGTAAAAAACATAGGGAGCCTTATCTGACAGATAAGAACCTGAAAGCCAGGGGCTTGGTATGTTAAAACTCCCCCCAACCATAATTGCATTCCCTTAATACTATTTTTTTTTTTCAGAGATCATATAATACCTTACCAGGTGACCTGTGTCTCTTATCAATAAGTCTGTCACAACCCCCAATAAAGTCAACAACCAAAACATCAAGACCCTCACAAATAATGCTGGCTTCAGGGGATTCAATGGGTGACAAACTGATTAAACAGGCAATAAACTGAGGCAAAACCAGGGGACTCAATTTCCTCAATGAGCATCACACCATCCTCTCTTGGAGAGAGAGGGTCCTTCAAGTTCTTGTGCTATCCATCAAAAGTCAAAAAGTGGACCTGGGCAGAACTCACTGGAAACTTACAGGAGGGCAAGAGAAGCATGCTGTCCCTCCCCTGAGAAGATCCACTCTCTCCCTGGGACTATCCCTTTTTCTTTGTTTCTATTCATTCTAATACATTCATGCTTGTTACTCTGAGTGACATGTCTGCAATCTTTCTGGCATGATTAAAAGAATCAGGGTGAATGGGGGTGGGGGTCTGCAGCTGCCTCAGCTTTGCTGCAGGCCCATGCCCTATAACAGTGTGACTAAGCATACTTATAATAAAAGAAAACATAGATGGATTTCTGAATGCCAAGACCAAGCATCTCATACCAAACTATATTCCTGGGAACACCAAATATACATTGAGAGCACAGAGAATATTTGGCATCTCCACAGAAAACAATTTGTTTTCAATTGCAAATTTAAATGCTGAGGCTAAGACTCAGATTTACAACTCAGTATCTGTGAGCTCATAGTTGGTCCCTTCATTTCCTTGGAACATGATGTGCTATGGAAAATGGGATAGGGAAGTAAGTAATACATTGTAAAAACTCCTGCAGAAGATTATAGAATAGGATCAACAGGAAATGATCATAATCACTTACACTTAGGACTTTTTTAATCCATTTACTCTTTAAGTCTGCATTTCCAGGGAACTGCAATCTTCACTTGTCTAATTCAACTTATCAAAATGTTTCTAAGGGCTATTAGAGAATATTTCTGATGATTCTTTGAGAAAATACAAGTGTTGGCTTTAAGAAAAACTAAAATAATAGAAGACTTTGATTTAAATGTCCTTATATGGAAAGTCTATGTTTATAAACATTTCTTATATGTCAAATTAGTTTTATTTCAGCTGAATGAAAGAAAAAGCAAGTAGAGGAGAGGAAGGATAAAAGGGAGAACAGGAGAAAAAAGGAGGAGGAGGAGGAAGGGGAGCCATGAACTGAAATTGGTTTCCATGCATGTATGAATTTATCAGGATGAACCCAACTATTACCTATAACTATAAAGCTCTAATAAAAAATTATATTTCATTCCTTACATATTAACTAAAATAATTTTGCTATTAATAATAAATATTAACTGAATTTGTTGCATGTAATTGAATAACAATTATTAATTAAATATTACTAATTGAATAATAATCATGGTTAGGTCTCATTATCACTAGTTTTTGATTCTACAGATTCCCTTCACTTTGGATCATGGGAGCCTCTTCAACTTTTTCTAGTCTTACAGAAGCAGAGTTAACACATTTAGTGGATCCAACATAAAACTAGGGTGGTAAAATATAACATACCCAAAACTTAAAGGTATTGTTTAACATATTTACATAATAATGTCATAGTCCGTTTTTCACGTTTTCATTATATCACACCAAAGTAAGTTCTCCAAACAAATACAGACCAATTTATCCCTGTTCTGTTACCCTGATCTTCAGCATAAAAATGCTATTTGATAAGTTAGGACATGTGGTCTTCAAAGCTCAATAGACCTGGCTTAAGAAAGAATTTATTAACCTATATACTAGCTTATGTATTTACTCTTTCAACATTGGCTACCATGTGAAAGCAATATAATGGGTACTGAGTAAACAGGTGTTATCAGAGCCCTCAAAAATTTTCTGCTAGGAAACCAAATAATATGAAAGTAAATAATTAAGGAATTTCATTTTGTGACAGCAGCTTATATGTGAAAGAGTGACAGGAACTGTTACTTTATTAGTTACACTGTTGTAACTAATCTACAAAGATGCACCCACCTCACTCCTAGTCCATGAATCATGTACTCTTGTATTTATACCCAGTGTAGTCTTCTGCCCTGCTATTTGATATGAACATATGACTTTATTTTGGACAATAAAATTCAGAAAAATTGATATTGCAGGACTTTCATGCTAAAATTATAAAAAACATGGCAGTTTTTGAGTCTCTTGCAATATCCGTTCTGGAAGCCAACATTCCACGAGAAGGTCAGGTCATACGATATTCAGGTACTCAACTCCAATTGGGCTTCTTGCCAACAGCAAGCATAGACTTGTATCTCTGCAGAGCCTTCAGATGACTGACTACCAACTCATTTCCCATCTTACTGCACTGCAATTGCCTAGAGACCTTAAGAGAAAACCATCTAGGTGATCCCGGTAAACCCACAGAATCTTAAGTTTATGGCTTTTATATCAACCTTTTCCCTTCCCAGTATTCTGTTATCCTTGGACAGTTCTGTAGTTCCTAACCTTTGGAGAGGATATTTACTTGCTTTATTAGCCAAGAATCTGTCAGTTGTGAGTGTACTATGTGTGTGAGGGATTGAATCCAAGTTTGTGTTAGCTAAACAGAATTTAACAGTTCCTATACTGAAAAGGCCAACTATATATCAAGTCTGGTCAGTTTGCTCCAGAGATGCAGAGCATTTTTATGAAGCTAATCTTATCTTCCTCTCTCCCATCTTTTCACTGTTTTTTATTATATAGTCTTGGTTTAGAATTTACCATATAGACACACTTTTGGCAACTTCTGTGTTACATGGTAATAGCTCTTCAACTCTCATAGGTGCTTGTTTCTGTGTTCCTGTAGTTTTAGCAGAGGTCCCTGATTGTGTCTTTTCAATTGAGAAATAACCTTACACATCATTCTTATGCCCTCCAGGTAAAGTGACCAGAGTAGTCTGGCAAGGTCACTGAAAAACAATCTGGGCTATTTGCTGGAACTACAAGAAAACAGTCACTCTTCCCTAAGGGTCGATAAACTGATAGAATATTGATTAGTTATGCATTAAATACTTCGGACATATTCATACTAAAAATGTTTTTACTGTTTGAATTTAAATGTTTGCAGTTCAAATATAACTCAACATTGGTATTTTTGTTAAGTCTGGTGACCTAAAGAGATTATTTACATACATGATGAATGAATCTTTCCAGATATGTTACATGCATGTCCTAAAGGGATACTCTTAATTAAAATGATCAATGAATATTTAAACAAATACGCATCATGAATAGCATTTGTTTGCAAAGAATTATTGTATATGGTATTGGATGTGGTTCCAATTCACTCATATAAAGACTCTAAAAGAGCTTATAGAATTAGCAGAATGTTGGTAGTTGGAATAACTTGTATATGGGGAGGAGAGTTAGGGAAATATTGGTCATAGGATACAAGATCTCACAAAGGGGAAAGATATTCAATATGGTGGCTACAGGTAATAAGAATATATTGTATTCTAGAAAAATGCTAAGAGAATGTTAAATATTCTTACCACTAAAATGATAACCATGTGAGACAACTCACATATTGGTAAATTTTGTCAACCTACGATGAATATATACTTCAAAATATAATTTACATAAGTGCATATCATTTTATCTGTTACAGATAAAAGTATCTGAAGCCATTTTCATTTAAAAAAACTCATTATAAAAGCATTCTGAAACAAGTTCATTATCCTCATTTAACCAAAAAAAAAGCAAATTGGAGCACAGAAAAGCTAAAAAAATTGCTAAATGTGATACAACTAACTATAGCAAAAACAGTACCAACATGTGTGGGTCTAGAGATCTCTTCCAGTTAACTCTTTTTTCATCTCTATTTCATTTCAAGGTGAGATTGCCAAAATTTATGTGATGAAGAATAAACTTTCACTTTTCTATTCATATTTTCATAACCAGCTTTCTAGGGCTGTCACTGCAAAAGTTATACTTGCTCCATATACTTGAATTCCAAAGGTGGTAATATTTCTTGTAAATTAACAAGACCAATCAGCCCCATTAGAATGAAGCTCACTATTTCTAATTTGCAAATAGTTTTCTAAAAAGAGGGTAAATCTAGTTTAACCTTTGGAGAATTTTTCCTACAGCCTTAGCTTCCTGCTGTCATCCTGTGTCATTGTGGAAGGCCTTTTCTTATCACTAGGGCAGATGATGTTTTTACTGTTACACAGGCACCTATTTTAGCTCAGCATCATACACAGGAAACTAGTATTTTCACAAGGGAAGAACTAAAAATAGTCGTGTTCTTCACTCAGAGTCTTGATACTTTTCATGGTTTGGGTATCAGGAGTGCCCTGATATCTCCTGTTATTGAAGGAATATTCAGAGGCGAAATCATTAAATTATGAAAAGTGTAACCTAATCAGCCCATCCTAGTTTTAATTGACTGACCAGATGGTGACTTCAGACAGGTGTGACATGGCTGGTAGAGGAAGGTCACCAAGATGCTCTGGAAGTGTAAATTTTCCCTATGATTCCTTATTCCTTCTCTCTAGCTGTTTCCCAATCTCATCATGAGTCAAGAAGCTTTCCTCCACTGGTCCCTTTCCCCATGGTGTACCTGCCTCACTTGGACCTAGAGCAATGGAGTCAGCTATCCATGGACTTAGGCCTCTGAAACCATGAGCCGCAAATAAACTTTCCCTTCTCTAAGTTGTTCTTATCAGGTATTTTGGTCACAGTGATGCAAAAGTTAACTAAAACAATACTCAAGGTCTTAGTCCAAATATTCTTCCACACTCTTGGGGAGAGGGTTAGGAATGAGACTCCTGAAAGAACTTCAACCTTATGGACCAGAATATCCACAATCCTTTGAATTCACAAAAGAACTGAAAAGAAGATTAAATTCTAGCAACACTTCTGTTATATAAATTAGGCTTTTCTTCTGTCATTCTTCAATAATGGAGGTGTTCTAAAAATATCACAGATGAGAAAAATGTAAATTCTATTTCACTTTTCATTGGAACATTTCAGTCCCATTTCTGGACTCCAGAGGAACATATTTTTACAAAAGCTGCTGCTATAGTTCAGTGGTCAACAGCATTATACAGGCTCTGAACTAGATTATAAAGATATTTTAAAATTTTCTAAATAGAGGTTGACATTTTTATTTTTGGCTTGTTAAATACTGCTAAAATATGCATGATCTCCTGGCCAATTTCCAACATGACTACTAAAGGTAAATCATTTTAATATAAGCATATTATGGTTAAAAACTTCTGAATAAAACGTGCAATCTACATGGTTTTTAAGGATCAATTTATATTTCAAATTCTCACACATATATGCCACAATAAAATGTTTTAACCCATTCTAAAAACATTGTCAGTTCACTTAGCAAAAACAATTTTTTAAAAACAATTGACTTCAATGGGTTATATATCCCTAATTTTCAGTTGTCCTGCAAACAGTAACATTACGTTCTCAGCACAGAGAGTCATATGTTTTCTACAGAGATGTTCACACAGTAAGTGGAAGACATTTGTGCTTATTGTGTTAGTCACCTTTCATTGCCATGACCAAAATACCCAACAACTTAGAGAAGGAAAATTTGTTTCAGGCTCATAGTTTCTGAGGTTCAGTCCATGATTGGAAGGAAGACTGCAGGCCTGAGGTGAGGTAAACTGTCACAGCCGACAGGTGTGGTGGAGGAAAGTTGCCTAGTTTATGGCAGCCAAGTAGCAGGGAAAGCATACACAAGAAAGGAGCCAGAGACAAAATATAGTCCAAGGCCATGGCCCTAGCAACCTTTTTCCTCCAGCCACACCCTACCTGCTTACAGTTACCACCAAGTGTAGTAGTTCTTTCAAATTATAGATTAATCCACCAATTAGGTTACAACTCTCATAATCTAATCATTTCACTTGTGAACATTCCTGCGCTGCCTCATATAGGCGCTTTCTGGGGACCTCTCATATCCAAACCATAAAACTTATATAGGGAAAATTTATAAATGAACTTGCAACAAGTCACTTGTCATTGGCCTTGGCAGAGGAGAAAACAGACACTCTCGTGCCAAACTGCCATTCATTTTCTTTTGTAGAGTCTCAGCTGTCTCTTAGGTAAAGTGAGACTTTTCTCAGGGTATAGTAGCTTGACTTTTCCTTTACCAAGAAAAGACAAGGTGGGGAGTTGAGCTGATCCAAATCTATATGTAAGAGAAACCTATAACCATGATTTTGAAAGTGAACCTCTTGACTCCCCCCGCCCCCCCTTTTTTAAGCAATCATCAGGATTTAAAAACAAACAAACAAACAAACAAAAAACCTTATTCTTTGGGATTATACTGGATAAGCTGTTCCCAATCTCCCTGTATGGGGCAGAGCAATTGATATGTCAAACATAACTCAATCCTCTAAAAATGAAGTAACATATACCTTTTTTTACGACAGTGATCTATAGGGTATGAAAAAGCTACTTTATAAACTTGGTACATATTTCCAAGGGGAAATTCCTAACCAATTATGTGTCATTGTCCTACACAGAATTGAAAATATGGACTTAATGTGTAAGAACATAGCCAATCAGCTAGGTCTGTACCCTGTCACTTATGAGATGACTAAGAATTAGCCTCTTCAAGCATTAGTTAAGTGAATTGATAATACTGAATGAGAAGATATGTGTAAAACACTTATGTAATGTCTGGAACATAATAAATAAAGGCCATTATCATGATAAAAGCATGTCAACTAACCATTACTAAGTAGAATTCAAAATAAACAATTTCTATTATGAAACATTCAAAGAAGTGTTTCATTTGAAGCTGGACTTTTCTGACTATGCCTCTGTCTGCTTTGCTATGTTCTCACTTCTTTGGAAGGTTTGGGAAGCTTTGAACTGAGGGTATAATGATTTTTTTTCTACATTTTTTTTTCTCTTTAAGAATCTCCATTAGTCCTTTCTTTGGAGTTTTTATATTATTATTGTTGCTATTGTCTAGTCCTTTCTTTGAATATACAGTTATTGTAAAGGCCCAGGACTGACCAGGCTTGAGAAAATGACTAATGCTAACTAAATTTCAGTTGAGACCAAGTCAAATACCAGAATAACAAATAATTAATTTTAAACAGAACAAATAGAGGTCAAAGAGATTGTAAATACTTGTATTGGCATAATCACCTATTCTTTGCCTTTGTCAAGTTATTGAAAAGCCAACAATATTAAGAGGCAACATTTTTTATTTAAAATAAACATTAAATAAAAAATTATTTTTAATTTACTTGCAGAAATTTCTTAAAAGTACCAAAGGCAAACTCTGTTCTGCAATCTGAATAAATACATAGGAATCAAAAGGTTACTAAAAGATCATCGACTCAGAAGGAAAGGATGTCCATAATTCAAATGTTAATGGCAGTAGGTTACAGCATAATTTTGTCACAGGTTCTGTAAACCTCACAACCTATTGCCTTAAATTGCCTACAGCCATTTCCACTTAGGATTTAGCTTTCTCATTAACACTGACAAGTCTTAAATCCATTAGCTAAGATTTCTTTTCCTGCAGACATCAAAGACAATATCACCTCTAAAGTTGCCACTTCTGTTGACATTCTTCTGTCCCCTTTCCAGGTCACAAAATATAATGAACTCTCACAAAGTTATAGTTTGGATATGGTAATACAGAAAGCAACAGAGACTATAATCTATTTATGAGTCTTCTAGGTCTGAAAAAAAGCTTTCTCTCCACCCATCTGTCTTTATCCAATAATTTAACAAAGGATAATGGTATTTTCTTAGTTCTGGGTGAATACAACTCACTATAAACCATAATTAAACCATAATGATAACAGAGGTGCTAGATTTTGAAGAATTTTCATCCCTAGAGTTTCTGGCAACCATTGTTTCTGAGGCTCAATACATAAACCCAACCCTGGATTGGGTCACATATTCCCTCAATTACAATTTTTATTAAAAAAAAATAGGTATTTTACTAAAATCATAAGTATTAATTGAAAGTTAATTATAGTTATATACCTATGAAAACCTCATTTTTAAGGAGTAAAAGTACTGACAAAACACAAAATGATTTATTTTCTAATGACAAATGCATTCAATTTTTTCATGTTTCTCTACTCTTGTGGTTATTCTTCATCCAAGTAGTAATTTTCATCAAATCACATTAAACATTTTCTTTGAGCCCAAATACTTGTATAGCTCTTTGCACCAGTGATGTCATTTAAACATCATTATGTGTGCAGGCTTCATATAACTGGGCCTATTTTTAGCTTTATCATGTTAGTTCAATATTCACCATATATTAAGCATTTGAACATCAAGCATTTTACTGAATACTAGGAATAATAACATACACTGTATTCAAGAAATTTATATTAGGAAGAAGAGAATCATGGAACTATTGCATTTAATATCACAGTTGCTCTTACAGGTATATACAAGAGGACTCAAAGACTTTGGTTTTCAAGTTCATGTTCCACTACTTCCTAGCTGTGATGCCTTGTATAATTACCTAACTTTATAAGAATCAGTATCTTTAGTTATAAAACAGAAAATGCAATTCACATGATTGTTGAGAGAATGAAGCCAAATGCAACATTAAATTGCTTGACATGCTATCTACTTAATAAATATTTGCTATTGTTATTGGGATACAGCTTTTCTATTAGTGTTTTTTGTCATTAAATGTAGTAGTAAAATGGCAGCATAAAATAATGTTGTAATGAAGTAAATATCAGCTCAACCATTTGTAGTAGAGGGACACAAGGCAACTTAATTACATTATGCCTATAAAAGTAGTACCTAATGTTTAAGATCACTGTTAGCATATACATATTTTTCTATGTACATAAGTAACTATGTACTACATATGTAGTATATATAATTCAATATATATACACACACACACATACATACACACACACTATATATATAACTAGTACTTGTCATGTCAAAAGCTCTCAGTACATGTTTGACAGTATCATTATATTTCAGTTCAACTGCAAGATTTACTGGAGAAAATTACCTAAATTCTGAAATTCAAACTGCAATCTGTAGACCATCAGCCTCAGGATTACCTGCAAGTTATTAGCAATGCAAACACCTGAGACCTGACCCAGCCTAGCCAAGAGAATTTCTGGGGAGAGTGCCAGAAATCTCTTTTATATTAAATAGATTTTTATTTTTTTATTCACATTTATGGTTAAGTACAGATCCATGCAAACACAATACAATGTCCTGAATTTTATTTTTATGGTATTGTTGCTTGTGTACTGTACTGTCTTTTAAAATGCCAAAGCACTTTAATGGTCACAGAAATTTTATAATCAAATTTCTTAAGGAAGTTCAGGCCTATTTCCATTAGTAACTATTACAGGATATATATACACATACACACATGTGAATATATACATAAACACATCTCATACAAGAATATTTAAACTCTAGTTATTATAGAAGCTTCAAAATTATAAAAGAAATCATTTAAATCAGTTCATGGTCATTTCCCTCTTCTTTGTTCATTACACAGTGCTAAGCATCATTGTAAGTATTGGGGACATAATTTTGAGGTTTTGAGAGCAGAATAAATAAGGGAAATGTATAGATATTAAGGACAGAATGTAATGAAGCAGCTAGAACATGAGGAGCTGTAACCATGGTAAAGAGTTGGAGGTTATAGCCACCCACAAGAAGCTATAGGACAATTCCAAGCAGGCTCTGGAATAAGATAACGAGAACCTTAATACAATGTCACTCTTACCTCACTAAAGAGTATTGTTCACACCTTCCTTTGAGTCATGTCAAGTGCAGAAGTATAGGGACATTTCTAACAACTTTTTCTTTTGCCTGGTCCTGAAATCCCAACATAAACCTACAGATAAACTACAATTACCCTCAAATGTAAGACAGCATTTAATTATTTACACGTTAGTATGTGTTAGCATATGAGTTCTACTCGGTGGTTTCTAGAGGAACAGAATCAAAAGTATGTATATGTAATTATAAAAGGACTTATCAGATTGGCTTACATGATCAGAAGTTGGGTAGTCCGTGCCAAAAAGGCATTTTTGGGCTCCAGCTGGGGAAACCGGTAGCTTATCAGTCCAAGAAGCCTGAAGCTTTGGAATAGGAAGGACTAAGGATGCAGACTGAGTCCAAAGCTGAGAGCCTTGAAGACCCCAGCAAGTTGCTGGGTCAAATATCTAGATTCAATATTTGAAGAATCTGGTAACCTGTTGTCCTCCAGCAAAGGCAGCAGCAAAAAAGCTCCCTGGCTCCAGAGACATGACCCTGTAATCCCAATGACTTGGAGGCTGAGGGAAGAAGATTGAGAGTCCAAAGTCAGCCTCAGCAACTTAGCAAGATCACATGTTAAAAAATAAAAAAAAGGCCGGTGCTTCTGGGTTCTTCTTGGGTACCAAAATACAAAAGACTTGAGCTTGTGCATGTGTGAGCCCCCTTTCCGCTTCTGCCTTTTATTCCATTTGAACCTGTTGTACTCCACCCACTTAAAGCAGCTGTTCCCCACAGGTTACCACCCACACCCACGTGCCAATTATCTCTGGAAAGACCCTTGAAGACTCATGAGGAAGCGCGCCTGAACAATTTTATTGGCCTGTCTCAATCCAGTCAAATTGACAACCAAGAAAACCCATCCAAAGTAGATAACGTATTTAAAATTCTCTTTGAGAAGTATGGAGTGTTATGTTTGTTGTCTCATGATAATTAGAATGGATTTTGGTTAGAAATGACTCATTTGGAATAATAAACAAAAAAAATAATTGTATGCCAACAGCAAATTCTCTTTGACTCTGCTATTGAAGGAAAGGAATATGATTTTAACGGGACAATTTATAAAAGTGAAAATGATAGTATGAGCCTGAACACCATTCTGGAACCACAGAGCACTCAGCCTCTCTCTAGAATTTTGAGTGATTCACTCATGCAGGACACGTGTCCTGCATATCTATCTAACCAGCAACAACCAACTGATATAACTGCGCCTCGGGCTGCAGCTGATTACAATAATTTAGTTTCTCAAAGTAAATTAACCCAAATGAAGTTGATTTATAGTTCAGAATAATAAAATTTGCCAAGTAATTAATGATGTGTGCATGTGCCTGTGTTTGTAAGAGGGAGACAAGGAAAAGAAAAAAAAATCTAGACGGCAGATTTTTACCTTAAAGGCATCCTGAAAGGATATTTTATATTTTGTTTAATAGTTCATAGAATCCTTAGATTAAAATACTAAAGTAATTATATTTTAATCATCTGGCAAATGGTCTTGATAATAAAGTAAAACATTGTCTATCTTAAATCAACATTTATGACAATTCATGAATCATGGAATTGCATTTAGCCCTGTTTAAATTCTTTCAGCACGTAGAACATAAACAGAAAAACTAAAAATATATTATTAAGCACAGAAAAGAGATTTTCAGGGGTAGTTATACTGTCCTAAAACCTTCTCATTCTGTAAGTTATGTAACTCTGTATTTGTACCCGGAGGTTCTTAATCACCAAAGGGAAAAAAAAATACAATTTCTAAAATCACAGAAGTGTATTGACATGATATTTTCTCATTTAATACTGCTGAATAGGAAACTAAGAGTGAATAGACAAGTGTTTTTTCCCCTCAAATCATAATATTAAAACTCACAAGTTTCCAAGTGTTATTAAAAATACAGTCTAAGCCTTTTCTAGAGACATAAACAAATTTTCCTCTTCCTTGTGCATATTTAATCTCAATGCCCCTCATCTCAGGCACATGGTTTCCTTCTTAGGCACCTACTTAATACCACGTGTCTCAAATTTTGTCTGAAATATCACAGTGCTCATTCTGGCCCCCTCTGTTAGATAATCTCAAGTGTTAGATAATCTCTGTTTATGGATATATCTTTCTAATGGTGACTTAAACCTCTGTTTTCTATAACCAAGCACATTTTTGCTGGGTGTATTAACTAGGTATTTTGCAGTAGGTGTTAGGAGCTAGCTCAGATTGGTTTACAATTATGATGAAGCAGAATTATAAAAGAAACAGGACATTTTTATGGAAGTCAAGGACAGGAATGTAGCCTCATTATAAGAAAGCTTTACACTGGAACAGGAGCAGAAAGAACTCTCTTGGATTCTTTTCTTCTTTCTGCAGGTTTTATTCTTCTATTCCTTATTAGTCCAACCATTTCTTCATTTTTTTCTTTTCTTTTCTTTCTTTCTTTCTTTCTTTCTTTCTTTCTTTCTTTCTTTCTTTCTTTCTTTCTTTCTTTCTTTCTTTCTTTCTTTCTTTCCATAAGCAGCAGCAGCTGTCAATTTACTTAAAAGTTTTTACACATGGAAAGAATGTATTGATTTCTTATGTCCCAATTCAAGTCCCTATTAGTGTTTAACTGAGTACTTAAACTTCTGGTTTGGGATTTTTTTTTTCCAGTACCAGGGATTGAACTCAGAGGCACTCAGTGGAGCCACATCCCCAGCCCTATTTTGTATTTTCTTTAGAGACAGGGTCTCACTGAGTTGCTTAATGCCTTGTTTTTGCTGAGGCTGGTGTTGAACATTCTATCCTTCTTCCTCAGCCTCCTGGGATCTTTTCTTTCAATCTGGCTTGGGTGGGGATGGGGAGCAATTCTTGTTACAGAGATCTCAAGGGTGGTAGAGCAGCTCTCTCCCAGAGAGTCATTTGCTGGCATAGAACAGCATCTTCTCAACAGAAAGAGCTATTAAACTTGTTTATTTTGGGCCATTTTAAAATTGTTTTCCAAGGAATTGTGTTAAAATATCCCAGTATCTACATTTTCCACTCTATTGGGTGTTGGCACCATCTAAGATCAGGGAGATTTTACAAATAACTACAGTAATGCAAATGCACATTTCCTTCAGCTTTGTTATGCCATACAATTAGGCGTGTGGACATCAGCATTCTGCATCTTTTTTCTCCAATCATAAGTCATTGGTATATCTAAAAAAAAATACTTTAATAGATTTTAAAAAGGTATACAGCAATATACAGTGTGTGCTAATTTTGTGTAAAAGGTATAAAAGGAAAAAAAAAATTGAACATATATTTTCTTATAATTGCAGAAATAGAAATGAAAATAGCCATAAAAATGATTACCTATGGATAGATAAGAAAACCAAGTAGAGGGATCAAATATGGAAATCATTAGTCTCTGTATAACCTGCTTATATATTAAAGTCATATAAATCATTTATACGCTTAAAATAAAATTAATTGAAATATAACTTTAACCTCTAAAATTGAAATTAAATTTACAAACAAACAAAATATCAATTTGATTGCATAGCCACCAAAGAAAAAAAAACAATTTTGAGTAACTCTAAAGCTTAATATTTTTAATATACATGTGAGGAAAACAATAAATTATAAAGTCTCAAACTTTACTCATTTTGTTGCTGTTGTTTTCAGTGATAAGATTGGTATTATTGGTACTTTTTCTTTCCTTTTGTGTATGCTGCTAGGGATTAAATGCAGGGCCTCAGAAGTACTAGGCAAGTGTATTATCACTGTGCTATATCCCCAACTTTGATATTATTATTTTAAATCTAATGTGTACATATACAAACATAGTAGGAAGCAATTATATTAATGTCTTGGGATATCTTTTCAATGTATCAGAAAAACATACAAAAGCTATACCAAAATCCATTGTAATGAAATTGATATTGAAATGTCTGTATGAACTCATTACTTTTTTCCTAATACATACATGCTAGCTGTCCACTGAAAACAATAAGTACCTAATAGAAATAAGCATTTACTCTCAAAAACTGTGAACTATGATACTCTGTTGTAACAAAGTATTGCTTGATTCAAAAATTGACATAAGGAATGTTCAAGGTAATTTTTCAATATTTTTATGAGAAAATAAAAGAACAATAACTCTGATAATATTATATCAAAAAGACTGTGAAGAATGAGAGGAAAATTTGTGCTGAAAAAGTAGAACATGTTCTCTTGATTAATCATACATGAAATATATTTTTAAAAAGAAAAAGTTGAGAAGGATGCTTAAAGAGAAGACATAGCCAAACAACAGTAATGATAATAGATAACAAACAGAACCTTACTGATCACCACTTAGGCATCTAGATAGAGCTCTACTTCCTAACTCTGAAATTGCAATCGAAGGAAAATTTAATATCTCTCTTGCAGTTCCCAAATTAGCTATATTTTAGTATAACCCAATAATCCTGGCTAATGATGAAAAGTGCATTTCAGAGAAGAAAAATCTAGTTAATAGGTGAGAAGGAAACACCATAATTAAAGCATTGCCATACTTCAGTTTGTAATGAACTAATTGTTTCTGACAGAAATAAACTATTTGATGAAAGATGGATGAAGAACTTGACGCAGGTCTTAGGCTTTGGGCATCAGAACCCATGATCAATCTTAACCTTATCAAAAGTCAGAAAATGAGATACTTTTTATCTCCCAGAAATAATATTGCCAAAATTGAACTTGAATCAAAGAAAACTTCCAGATTACACTTTACATTTTTAAGAAAAAATTAACCTGTCATATCAGCAATTTAAATGGCATCACAAGTAAGGAAATAGACATTCAAAAATGCTATTCCTACCACTGAACAACTGGCTCGCTTTTTTCTAGTATGGTATTAGTAGGGGCAAGAGAGGCAGTGGTTGGAGAGAAGAGATCATTCTAAAATAGCAAGTATCTAAGAAACCTAACAATCAACTTGCATCTTGTATGGGTGCTAATTTGAACAAACTGATTTTTCTTTTTTTAACTGAACCCCAAGGTGCTTTACCACTAAGCTACAACTTCAAACTTTTTTATTTTTTATTGTGAGAATGTGTCTCACTAAGTTGCCCAGGCTGGCCTCAACTAAACTTGTGATCCTCTTGCCTCAGTCTGCCAAGTCACGGGTTATAAATATGCACCATCAGGCACAACCAAACAAATTTTATACAAATATTTTTTAGATGATTGAGGGAACATGGATATGAATTGGTATTAAATATCAAGGAATTAATGATAATTTTCTCAGCTAGATAATTGTTCAAAAGAAAGAAAATTTCCATAAATTTCAAAGATGTATATAATTTTTTTTTCAAAAATTACATAAGTTCATTTCTTTAAATAGGAGGAAATGATGAATAAAAGTTTTTTTTTTTTGAAATCTTAATAGTGATCAAATCTGGATAGTATGTGTATATAAGGTTGTCTTAACTTCTGACTAGTTTTTTTTCTTTTATATGGACTATATATATTGGGTATTTTGAATTTTAAAAATATAAATTAGTATATATATTAATGTTACACAAAATTACATAGAAGAGGATGTGAGGGGAAAGGGGGGGGAACAAGGGAGAGAATTGAACAACAGCAGATGAGGTAGAGAGGGATGATGGGAGGGGAGGGGAGGGGGGATAGTAGGGGAAAGGAAAGGTAGCAGAATACATCAGTCACTAATATGCCATTATGTAAAAATGTGAGTGTGTAACCGATGTGATTCTGCAATTTGTATTTGGGGTAAAAATGGGAGTTCATAACCCAATTGAGTCAAATGTATGAAAGATGATATATCATGAGCTTTGTAATGTTTTGAACAACCAATTATATATATATATATATATATATATATATATATATATATATATATATATATATATATGTATATAAACTATTTCTGCCAGTAAGATTTGCAAAGTATCATCAGTACCTTAGACTGGAAACTTGAGTCTATGTACTCTATGTATACTTCCCATGGCATCAACATGGGATGCATATAACACTAGAAAAACAAAAGTAAATATGACAACCAAGATAGAAAAAAAAAAAAAAACAGTAACAAAACAACCAGAATATTCTTTAATTTACTCTCTGTTCAGAGCTACTACTATATTTAATGAATCATTTTAAAAGACAAATTTTAGAAAACCACATAAAGGAAAAAAATTATGTCAAAGCTGGTTGGTTTGGCTGTGGCAGTGTTGACAGTATTGTCTGGTGGCATTCGATCGTGACCATCTCTTCCCAACATGCTGATGTGATGTTAGTAGCTAGCAATTGGCCATAACCAAATATTTATACCAAAAAAATTGGCAGATACTACAGATAATGCTCACTTCTTCCATTAAGCGGTCACGAGCACATCTGTAGTTATATGAAATGTGTTTTCAGTGGGGTCCAAGAAATATCATCTCTTTCTGTCTGTCAGACTATAGACATGAAAATCACTACTGTTGCTGTTTGTTGTATAACTGGCACCGACAAGAGCAACTTAGTCCTTAGAATCTATTAAGGTAAAGTCCTTGTTGCTCATTCTTGGTCAGGGAACAGCTCACCTAAGAAAAAATTTGAATTTTATGAAACCCAAATGGATCCAAGCTTTTGACTCCTGCTAAACAAGTGTAAATAGAAAATAAGAAAAATAAAAACAGATCAGGTTTGTTTTATAAGAGGATTAACAAACAAATTAGCAGTATCATTTCAATTGTGAACAAATGTCTATAAATAACATCCCCCATCTCACTTCCACATCCTTGGTACAAGATATGGAATTGACAAGAAAGCAAGATTTAGGGAAAAAAGAAAGAAAGAAATACTGCTGGAATAATTGGGGAAAAACTCAGGAAAAAAAAAATCAAGTTGGAAACAGAATTTTCACCCTACACAAATTAATGGAAAATAGACCTAAATATAAAATACCAAAAATATTTGGGAAGACAACATTGGAAAGTATTTATATCACCTTGAGTTGACTATTTAGTTTTCACACCAAAATCTAAAAAAATAAAAAATAAAAATTCTGATGTTAGATTTTATTAAAGTTAAAATCTTCTCTGTAAAAGCCACTATTGAATGAATGGAAAAGCAAAGGCACATTCTGAGAGAAGGTATTTATGAAAATAAATATCTGAAAAGCATATGAAAATATGTTCAACAAAAGATGTCTTTAGGAAAATGCAAATTAAAACCATCATTTCCCCCTACACACCTATTAGAATGGCTAAAATATACTAACACCACCAAATGTTTGAGAAGATGTGGAACAGTGGGAGCTGATATCTGTCCCTGGGGGAATGCAAAGTAGTACCAACCACTTGGAAAAACACTTTAGTGATATTTAACAAAATTAACTTGTTCTTTCCATAAATGTCAGGGATTGGGGCAGGAATGATGTGTAGGTGAAGCATGATGAAGTTCTGGGGCCTCTCAATAACCAAAGCTGAAATAATTTGATCCAATAAATAAATAGTATTGAACTACAAGCCAATGTGTAAAATGAATATCTGTGAATCCATGTTAGTACAAATCCTTGAGTAATAAATAAATGTTGAAGAATGGAGAATAAATGACTCTCCCATGCAGAATTCCCACTAAACTTTCTAAGTCAGAGAATAACATATATATAACACCGAGGTAAATCTGTGAATTGGCATTTTTCTCAGGTTAGCCACATTAAGCAATGAGAGTATCACTGAAGATTTGAGTTTGAAGGTGCTTACAAATAATTAATTTCAATTTTAGTAAAGGGATACTGAGACTAGTTTGCTGACATGATGATGCCTACATCCTCAGATTAGAGGGGACAATGTAAGTCAAAAGACAAGTCTATTGACTTATGTTTACATAGAAATGAGGACCCAAAATAATTTTTGTCTCATCATTGACTCATACACAGAAGAAATCGTATAGAATTTAAGACACATCTTACTACATAAGTATAACATCACCAATATGTATGAAAATTGCATAATTATGTTACAAAGTTTTTTTAATTGTACCTCCATATCAACCATCAGTTATTTTACAAAATATGGATGTCAATGCATTATGGGATTTAAGATTTTACATAGATCTTGCATTTATTTGTAGAGCTATTTTAAGTATTGCCATCACCAGAACTGTCTGAAATTCACACATGACTTTCACACAGTTACGTGAAAATCTTTCTATTTAGCTTCATTCACATCTCTAACAAAATTTCATGTTTTCAGAGAGGTATTATATTTCCAAAATGATGTTATCCTTCTCTATCCCCATTTTATCTTTCCTTAGGAATTTTAAATACTTGGCAATAATATCACCTATTTATTTAAATATGCATTGTCTCTGTTGCCTCACCTAGACTGTAAAGTTGTATGAGAGCATGGGTTTTAATAATTTTTTAACTGCTTTATCTGAAGACTAGAGAATTGGAAATTCCTGTGTAAAGAGTAGCAAATATATATTTGTTAAGACTAAGTTACCAAAACTAATGACAAATAATTACATACTATAATGATATTTAGTGTTAAAACCCTCAAAAGAATTCTCTATAAGAACTGAAAGAAAATTAAAATGACTTTAAAGAAATTCACAAGTCTGAGAAGGGTGGTGCTGCTGAAACTCCCATTTAGGCATCAAAATAGGAGTGTGATGACTTCAAGGCTGGGGGCTTGATTTTCATCTGAGACCTTAGCATGTATTATACTGACTTGTGATTCAGAGGAACTAGAACATGGGGGGCAGAGAGAAATAAAGGCATTGTTTCCTGTAGCATAATGACATCCATTGATCTTGGAATCTTTTCCCCATCCTTCAAATGACAGTATCAATAAGGACAACAAATAAAATTACCCAAAAAGAGAACAGAGTACTAAAAACGAAAACAGAAAGCTTTTAATTCACCACTGAATGAGAGAAAAACACCCAAACCGGCAGGATCCTGAGTTCTATTATGGTTTGAAGGATCAGGCAGAGAGTCAAAAAATACCCCTTCTGAGATATTCTTCTAGAAGTATCAGAATACAGAATTATTCTCTTGCATTTTCATATAAATTTTGTCATCAGTTTGTGAATTTCTGCAAAAAAAAAAAAGCCAGCTGGATTCTTAATAGGCATTGTATACATCAATTTGGGAACTTTTGCTAATTAAACAATATTGTCTTCCAGTCCATGAACCTGGGATGTTTTCTATCTATATAAAAATACATCTCTTGTATTTATTTTATTTAGTTCTGCTTCTGTTTCTTGTAGTAATGTTTTGTTTTATTTGATGTACAAGTCCTGCACTTCTTTTGATTATCCTAAGTACTTTTTAATTTGTGATTCTTTCAAGTAGTCATCTCCTCTCTTCTGTTTGATTTGTTTTTCTCTTCTTCATCTTGATTCTTAATAAGCTTATATTATTCATTTAAGATCATCTTTCTTTTCATATAGAAGCAAACAGCCAAAATTTTTTTCTTTGAGTACTGCTTTAGCACTTTCATCAAGTTTTGGATGTCGGGTTTTATAGAATTTTCTAGTTTTTCTTGTGAGTTCTAACTTGCACATATTTGTAATATTCTATGTTTCCTTCTGTTACTAATTTATAAATTAATTACATTCCAGTTGTAAAGCATACTTCATACAATTTCATTTACTTAAATGTCACTCAATGTTGTCAGTTTTACTGTATAAGCTGTGATATGATGCATATTTATCTATTACTGTTATTCTCTCTGGTGAATTGGTCCTTTTATTACTAAAATATCCATATTTATGTCTAGTAACAGTCTTTTTCATAAAATTTATCTTTCTGGTATTAGTATAATCATCCTAAGAGTTGTAATTTTTTAATGATGTATTTTTCTGTCCTTTTTGGCAGCACAGGGGATTGAACTCAGGGCTTTGTGAATGCAAGGCAAGCACTCTACCAACTGAGCTACATCCCCAGCCAGCACTGGGGACTTAAACCTGGGGAAATTTACCACTGAGCTACATCCCTGCCCTTTTTATTTTTTGACACAATCTCCCCAAGTTGCTTCGGACCTCACTAAGTTGCTGAGGCTGTTTTTGAACTTGTGATCCTCTTGTCTCAGCTTTTCGAGCTGCTGGGATTATAGGTACAAGCTTCCACACCAGGCCTTGTTCTTTTACTTTCAACGTATTAGTATCTTTGAATCTGAATTGTGTCATTTTAGATACAATCTGAAGATCTCTACTGTTTGATTGCATGATCCATTTATATTTGATGTGACCATAATGTTTACATTTATATCTCCTGTTTTGTTTTTGTTTTATTTCATTTTGTTGTTGTTCCTTGATTTTTCTTCTTTTACCTTTCTTTGTAATGTATATATTCTCTAGTATAATATTGTATCATTCTGAAATGCTAATTTTTAAATGTTAATATTCTATATCAGTGGGTTTAAAGAAGTAGTAGGAGAAATGAGCATATCCTTCAATGAAGATGAATCACTCTCCAGGATTTCTGGTATAATGAATCATTATCATTAGCAAAAATACTACTGGTGGGAATATTTTCTGTGGTGAGACAAAGGGAAATGCAGTTAAAAACTTTCTTTTTAATGTAAACAAGAGAGAGTGTCACTTTGTAGTCAGTAGGAAACATAAACAACTATAAAATATGGAGGAACTCTATTAGCATGAAATTCATTAAAAATGAGAATTGTATCCATAGAAATTCAGTATTATGTTTAATCTTTAGTAGATTAAAAATAAAAATGTTAATATATAAACATTTATATGTGTGTATACATAAATCTATTGCATATATAGATTTTAGTGGTATATATAAATGTACATATATATTCATTTCTTATATGAGTAATGCTGGGAAGATTAATCCAATTATTTACAAAAAATGAGAAAAAAAGTTATGTTTTTTATATTTGTTAGTATACCAGATTCTTTAGGTGAATATTAAACACAGGATGATAAATCTACCTTTTAGAAGGCAGACATCAGATGTCCAAAGTTCTAAGCTTCAAATTCTGTGAACATATAATATGATTGTCCAGTTGCTCAGAAAGATATGTTCAGAATGTCTTCTCAGAATAGACTGGACATTTATTTTTGGAAGAAACATTTTCACCTGCAAATGAATATAAAATTGCCATTATCCTAAAACACCAATTTTTAAAAAATGTTTTAAGGCAATATTTATGTTACACAGGTGAGATCATCCTCTAAAATTAATATTTCTTAATTATGAAAATAAATTTTCAATTTATTTTTTAAATAAATATAATCTTTATTCATCTGAAGCAATAAATTTTAAATCAGTCAGCCTTTCCTTACCACAAATAATAGGTTCTTGCTTCAAAATTCAAAAATTTTTTCTTTTGCAACCTAGTAATGCTTAAAGGAGTTTTAAAATGTCAGTACTAATATGATTATTACTTTGTAATTGACTTTTGCTACTATGTCTCCAGACATCATTTATCAGATCAAGAGTTTCAGTTTCTCAAGTTTATCAGGTTTTAATAGAGCAAGTTCCATTTCATACTCAGCATTTTTTTGAGAAACTTTAGTGAAAATTTAGATAGAAAAGAAGCTGTTATAAATTTTTTTAAAGACAGAGTTGTTAAAGAAAATATAACTCACTGCCTTTTGAAAATAAAAAATGACACAAAGTAGTAAAGATGAAGAAGAAACAGGAAAGATAACTATCCAATATAAAGACTTTTATCACATGGAAATGAAATCCTCTGAATTCAGATTTTTTCTTTAAAAAATAATCCACCACTAAATTTAAGTTATGTAAGACACACAAGAATGAACTTCACATTTTGTTAATGATCCCTTCTATTTCTTCATTGGCCAATATATAGTCACAAGACAAGCCCCATTTTCAGTGTTTGAGAAATAGACTGTTCCTAAGGGAGAAATTGCAAAGTCATATCACAAAGATAGATACAGGAAAAGCCAAAGAATTGGAGGAAAATATTTGTAAGGAAATGAAGGCATTTCTGCAGAACTTAAACACCATATAAACTTATATTCTGGTGACACTTTCATGTGTGTGTCTGTGTGTGTATGTGTGTGTGTGTGTGTTGTGTGTGTGTGAAAACATATAAATAAATATAAATTATATGTACATATTTTTCCTATAATCTAGAGAATTAGAAGCTAGTATATTGTGTAGCTAATTTGTCCAAATATCTGTCATTGCAGCTTAATGTTTTACTGATTGTTAAATTTTAGCCCACTTATGGTATTTCCTGTAACAATCTTTTACAGAACAATACACCATTCTGTTCCTAAAATGAAACAAAAATTATATCTTTTCAGCTTTCTTAGGTAGGGCCACAAGATAAAATGAAACTGTATTGCCTTAAGACATCTACTGGATATGATTAATTTGCATTTCTCCTAAGTCTCTAGAATGGTATTAGTTGTATACTGTTCTTGGAAAAATTGAAAGAAACATAAATACATTTATTAAAATAATATATTCATTTGTTTTTGGAAAATCAACTTTACCAAATAAACTTTAATAATTACAACTACCTGGATTTTTAGCTTTTAATAAAAAATCTAGTGATTACTGTAAAATATCAACATAATGCTCTATCAATGGAACATCTGAAACTTAAAATATAGATTGTTTAAATAACCAGATTTTCCCCAGATCTCATCACTATGAGGACTTTCTAAACATAAATTCTAAAATTAAAAAAAATAGAGTAAATGGATGCTTTAAGCTATTGTAAAATGATACCATTTTATGCAGAAAACTGATGAATGTATATGGAAAAGATTTTGCAGGATAAGAAGGAAGGAGTATTTGTTTTTTTGTTTTTCCTAACCTAAGAACTTTCTGTACAATTGTTTCTGTACCCAAAATAATGTTTGTCTTTCAGTTCCAGCAGTAGCATGACCTATGGTTTTTGAATGTCTGAATCCACGGTTAGTAAGAACACCAGACAAAAAGGAGAGGAGGCTCATTAGTCTGAGATTACCAGATCTAGCAAATACAATACAGGATATTCAGTTAAAAATAAATTTCAGAAAAACAAGAAGTATTATTTTATATAATTGTGTCCCAAATATTGTAAAGGACACCATGTTTATATAAAATTTAAATTTAATTAGGCGTTCTATATTTAACTACCAAGCTTATATTACCTCTAAGAGGTAACATTTATGGTTGTGAGTTTAAAACTTTATCAGTGCTAAGTCCAAAATTCTATTGAAAAAAGCATTCATGTGCTTTTGTGACAAATGTATTGTTTTATTTGCAATGTTCCAGGCACTCAGAACTGCTCAATTGCTAGGCTCTTTGAAGGGGTACTTTTCCATGAATGAATGCTGGTAATATGCCTGATATTTCTATATTTCTTCTTTGTCATCCTGGGCCTGTTCTCATCACCCTCTGACCCACCACCACTCTTCAGAGTCAGGAAATGGCCTTTTTCCATCTTCATGCACTCTGTCTTTAAAGTCAATAGCCCTATAAAATAATTCTTGTATTCTTTGGCCCAGAACTTGGTGGCTCTTCTATGATAAAGTCAGTCATTGACAATAGGTGTCAAAACATCAATGTTAGTGCAAAACAACTGTGACCAAAGTCCTATAGGAAATGAAAACTGGATAAACCATCAGCTATACAATCCTATTAAAGATTCTTTATAAGGCAGATCAGCTCTTCTTCTTCTTTTCTCTCCTTTTCTCTCCTCTCCTCTCCCTTTTTCCTCCACACATAAGGATTTTCTATGTGCCAGGCATTACTTGTACCTGTTATAGCCCTCTTGTTGTGGTTTATGTTAGCACAAAATGAACAAGCTGGGTACAAACTTCATGGATCAACATTGCTTTTATTCAGTGATGAAACACACATCTGATGGACCTATTTCCTTGTGAAAAATGAGCCACTGGATAAAGGGGGAATCTTTGCTTATATAGGTTACACTGAGAGGTAACTTAATTATTGACAGAGTGTGTCATGGAAAGTCTGGGGTCAGGGTTTAGTATTTATCTCTTTCCCTCCAGGGTCCCATTGTACTGTCACTGGGAAAGGATTTATTTTGGGAAAGATCAATGCTTTGGCCTCTTCCCAGAGGCTACGAGTCTAGACCTGATGGATATTTCCTACCCAGAGGTTGTCTTGCTACTGGATGATGTTTCCTTTGTAGGGATTATCTCATCATTGGGAAAGAATATATTGGGAAAGGATCAAAGTTATCAATGATCCTCATTCCTTACTCCCTCTTCCCAGGCTACAATATTTGGGGGTTTGTGAGACATTGAAAGGAGGTTTGGAGGTGAAATGATTTGGTTCTATGAGCCTTAACCTAAACAGTGTTAATCTTCCTTGATAAGGAATAACTGAGTAGTGACTGTAGATGAGTACCATATGGGGGTCTGACTTTGGGTATTTATTTTGTCCTTGGTAAGAGAACTATCTCTGTCTCTTATTCTTGGCTCCATTTCCTGACTCACTTTCTCAACCACATTCTTCCTGAATGGTGTCTTTTCCTCACTTTGAGTTCTGAGGAATGCAATCAGCCATCTATGGACTGAGACCCCTGAAACTGTGAGCCTCAAATAAACTTTCCTCCTCAAATTATTTTTCTTGGGCCTCAGTCACAACAGCAAAAGAAAAGCTGACTAAAACAAAAATAGGTACCAAGAAGTGGGGTGATTTCTGTGACTAACCTAACCGTGTGGTTTAGAAGGTTTTGAAACTTTTTGGAATTTGTGGAAGGAATTTTTGAAAGTTTAGTGATGCAAGCTGGAAAAGCTTTACAATATTATAAGAGGACCTTAATAGGTCACTCTAGTTGCATTTGGAAGACCAGAATGCCAATACAACTGTGGACAGTAAAAAGAGAGCTCATAAGGTTACAAAGAAAAAGGAGGACTTTCTTGGAATTGGATTGGTGGTGTTCATTTTAGATTCTGGCTAAGAAGTTGTCGACATTTTGTCCATGCCCTGAGACTTTCTATGAGGTTGAATTGAATGGTGATGAATTTCTTAATCTATCAGAACAAATGTCTAGGCAGCATGCTATTCAGGCAGTGGCATGGATATTGCTGATGACTTTTAGGCAAGTTCATTGTTATAATCAGGAGCAGAAAGCAAAGCAGAAAGATTTGAAACACTTGCAATTTGACCAGAAAACTAAGGAAAAGTGGGATTAAAAATGTGTGGTAGTTAAAGATGTTATAGCTACTAATGAAATAAGTAGAAACAGAGACAATAAGAAAGATGGCTTCAGGGCATCTCAGGAATTGGCAAGACCACACCCATGGCAGACTCAAAGGAGGAAAAGTAAAAATTCTTTGTGAAGAGACCAGTGGGATATCCTGCCTGAAGAGAGGGGCTTTAGAAGTTGTTTCACCATTCTCAGCTACTTAGGCACTCAGAGGCTTTTGCAGCCAGGTCCAAAGAGAGTAGACTACTGCTTGAGATGGTGGCAGACCTTGGCATCAACCACTTGGTGCTGGTTCTGCAGGAATGCAGGATGCTGGAGTTAGGGGGTCATAGAGGTTTCTTCTAAGATTTCAAAGGAAGGCCTTGGAGGCCAAAGCACAGAAGGGTTGGAGTCCCTGTGGACAGCCCCTGAGAGGGCCATAATGCCTAGAATTATAAGGAGAAAGTCAGAGTTACAGTGGAAATTCTCGAAATTCAGAAATTCCAGTACCATGAAATGTCTACCAAGGAAAGCTACAGGAATTGAACAGAAACAAGCCAACAGAGAGGCCATATGGGCTACAACCAGCAAAGTTGTAGGTGCAGAGCTATACAAGCTCTCTGGAGAGAACATCATGGTGCAATGTGCCCTAGAAGCTGAACATGGAACTAAAGAACTTGTTTGCCCAGCTGGTGGTCTTGCTTTAGTCCCATCCCTTCTTTTTATGCTCATATTATTCCAAATGAAAATGTTTACTCTGTGACTTTACATATTGGATACATGTCACTTTCTTTTGATTTGTATAGGAGCTCACAATGAGAGTTTGCCTTGAGTCTCATAGGAGTTTTGAACTTGGAATTTTGGGCAATCCTGGAACTGTTAAGACTCTGGAAACTCTTGGATTTGGACTCAATGCATATTCATTGTAAGATAGAAATAAGCTTTGGGGGGCCAGGGACAGAATGTTGTTGTTTAAATGTGAGGTGACACCTAAAAACTCATGTTTGAGACAATGCAAGAAGTTTTGGAGATGAAATGATTGGGTTATGAGACCCTTAATCCAATCAGTGTGTTCATCCCCTGATAGGGATTAAGTGAGTGGTGACCATAGACAGGTAGGGTATGGCTAGAAGACTTGGGTCATTGGTGGGCATGCCTTTGGGATATATGTTTGTCCCTTGTGATAAGAGAATTCTCTCTCTCTCTCTCTCTCTCTCTCTCTCTCTCTCTCTCTCTCTCTCGCTCTTGCTCTCCTTCTTGGTGCCATTTTTCTCCAGGACACTGTTCTGCCATGATGTCTGTCATTTCAATGCTCGAGGAATGCACTCAGCCATCTGTGACCTGAAACCTTTTAAACTGTGGGCCCCTAAGTAAACTATTCCTCCTCTAATTGTTCTTGTCAAGTATTTTGATCATAGTAGCAGAAAAAAAGATGACCAAAACACTTCTCCTACATTGGCTAATGACTCCATAACTCATTAATTAATTAATAACTCCATAACTCAACTAGAAAATAGAAACAATTAACAGGACCCAGTGGTGTATGCCTGTAGTCCTAGTGGCTCAGGAGGTGGAGGCAGGAGGATGGAGAGTTCAAACCCAGCCTCAGCAGTTTATCAAGGTGCTAAACAACTCAGTGAAACCCTGTCTCTAATAAAATACAAAATAGGGCTAGGGATGGGGCTCAGTGGTCTAGTGCCCCAGAGTTCAATCCCCAGAACCCTCCCCCCCAAAAAAATAGAAATAATTAAATGATAAGGATTCAACTTCCTTTTGTGAAATCCATCTCTGTGTGCTTCCACATTCTGCTTCCTCTTTTCTGGGATAGTAGAAACAATAGCCCTAAAAATAAAAAGGCAACTCTTCCATGTGTGCTACAAATACAGGAATGTATCACTCTCACCTTTTCAGGGTCTCACTTTTCCAGATACAAATTCTTTTTCCCACATCACCAGTCTCTCCTTCTCTACCATTTGTACCATCAGTATGCAAGCATGTTATAAGATCCTTCAACTTTAAAACACATTATTCCTTAATAGATACATATTTTTCCCCCAGAAACTACTTGATTTCTGTATTCCATTTCAAGTAAAACTTCTCAACAGTATTGTATTGTACATTTTTATATGCTTCGTTGCACATTTCATCTTCAGCCTACTCAACCTGTTTTGTGAACATTATGTTCCATTGGCCCTGAAATTGTCATCATGATTATCATGCTTCCTTTGGACAGTTCCAATGGCATTTTACTGTCCTCATCTTAGGTCATCTCTCATCAAATTTGACCATTGTATTCTTCAAACATTTCTCTAAGTTTCCATGGTATTTCTGCTGTTATTTTTCCTTCTTCTATTTTCATTCTCAGGTTGTATTTACTGTATGTTTTCCTTTGGTGATGTTGTTAAATTTACATGACTTGATTTAACATCTATAGGATGGTAATTCTTTCATATAAATGTCTAACCTGAATGACAGCATTATACATCTATTTCATTTTCTTAACTTGGTATTTCCAAGCAAATGTCTCCTAAGCATGGCAAGATTAACAAAATAGGTTATGATTCTTCTTTTTTCTAATCCCACACAAAATTATCAATCTATAGATTGATGAATCAATAATAATCCTGATTTTCTCCAATCTGTCTCATATCACTAAATTCTTAGACATGGCACCCAATTATTTCATTTTTAATTCCTCCCTCTGATCATCAACCATATGTATACAAACAATACATGTGAATACTTTGCCTTAAAAATATGCTGTAAATTTCTCTACTTCTCTTCAACTCCACTATTATCTCAGTCTAACTCAATATAATTTTTATTTTAGAATAGTACAGTGACTTCCTAAGTTTCTCTTTTCACTCTGGTCCCTTCCATTTTTTCCCCATAAGAAAATCAGATTGATCTTTTAAAAATGTGATCATGTATTGTACCTCTGCTACCTAAAATTCTCCAAATGTTTCTCTTTGCACTTAGAATACTCTCTAAACCTTTCTCATAGTCTACATAACTCTAAATGATCTGGTGCCTATCCCTTGAACCTTATCTCATGCCACTTGTTGGAACCTTTTACCTCCTTTGGGACCGTGGCCATTATTGGGTGTTAGCTGAGGTGGCCTCATGGGTTCTTCCAGAGCATTTCCATATATGTGACCTGGCTGGATTGGCGCACACGAGCTTTTAGCCCGTGCCTTGGCAGCTTTTTTACTTTAGCCCTGCCTAATGGTTTAACCTGAAATCTGCCTAGGCCCTTAGTGATAGTGACTGCCCCCTATTGGTTCTCACTACTGTCTCTTCTTACTCCCTCCTTATATCACTATATAACCTTGTCCCTGACAAAATAAAGCTGAGATCTGCTGTGCCTTCATGGCTGACACAACTCCTGGCTCAGTGTGGTTTCTTCCCATTCTTAGGGTGGGGACTGGGCCATCGACCCTTACCCTCTTGCTCAACCCCTCGGAGATGACAGGCTGGTCCTGCCTGTCTCCCACGTACCCTTGTTGCAGGGAGCAACAGCCACTTACCCTTGTCTAGTACATTCTTGCACAAAGCCTTTCTTAAAGTTAATAAAATACATCGAGTCTTTGCCTTCCAAGTTTTGAATTATTAAAAACTTGAGGTTATATTGAGAGCTTCTATATTGTTTTATAAAACTAAACTGCCAATATGTTCAACATATTTTTAATTCCTAAACCAATTATTCAAGTAGTGAAACAGTGTAATACTTACAAGCCATCATATTTCCTAACCTTTGGAATTGCAACCTGTTTCTCATGTTTAAAATGTTCTCTTGAATGTCACAGTCTCTGTGTGATCTCATTTTCTGGAACCAAATTTGACCTGAAGTAGAAGTAAATTAACCATCTCCCCTTCTTGTTCTAAACCTTATCATTGCTGTTCATCCAAACATGACACTGTTTCAGTTCTTACTATTAAAATGTTTACTTTGACAAGTCTTTGGCACATCTAAGACACTGAAATATTTTCTTAAATGATAAGATGAAGTCTTTGCTCATAATAAGCTCTTAGTCTCCTATTTCTCATTCCTGTCTCTCATCTTCCTGCTTCTCATCTTCCTGCTTGTTATTCTAAAACTTGGTCCACATCTGCCTACTCCATCCAAATGCCCAATCTCATTGTTCTTCTGCACTGAGCCCTGTTTTACTCTTCCTTTTCTGGAAAATGACTAGGAATTTTCCTAGATGTGAAAGTCTTTTTTGTATTGTCATGCATTGTCCTAAAAGGGCATTAACCCCTGAAAGAGATCTTTTATTTTTTGACTCAGCTCCAAAATAGTAATTAGTGATTTGATGAATTGCCCATTTTGATTTATTGTGAGCTTTGCCTTCAAGCTCCCTCTTTTCCCATCTTTCTAGTATTTTCTAGAGTTGTAAATAAAGCATGTTCTTCACAGATGCCCATCAATTCCAAAAATAACTATATAAAAATGACTGTTAATGGGACAAGTAAGCCACAAAACTTCTTATTTCTTATGCAAAATTTTAGGCTAATTTATTTAAGAGAAATTGAATAGGTAGGAAATCATATCTATCCAACAAATTAAAGGGTCTGTTTGCAGTGTTTCTCTTATAATTAATCTGAAATAATAACTAGTATCAATAATCTGCCAGGACCTAGGATCCACCTTTTAAAAAACTTTTTAAAAGAAATACTGTTAAGTAAAGGAACTGGTATTTAAAAGTAAATGTGTTCATCAAATCTAAGAATTTGAATAACCAAATTTTAAAATTGAGATATTTTCATGAGTTCTAAATTCAAATGAAGAATTTACTCAGTCACATGCTATAAATGTGCAAATTTAAAGTCTCCTCTAGAAAACAAAATAATGAGATATATTAGAAAAATGGGGATCAGATCAGTTTTAATCTGTAGTAGTCATTATTTTTATCTTTACTGCTATGTTATTATCTTATTGTTGCCCTAACAAATTACCACAAATTTGATGGCTTAGAACAACCAAAGGTCTGGTGGTCATCAGTCCAAAATAAGTTTTCCTTGGCCAAAAGCAAGGTGTCAGCACTCTATGGAAATCTTCAGGGGAGAATCTATTACCATTCCTTTCACAGCTTCTTACAGGGAGTCGAACCTTAATCTTTAGCCCCAACCAAAGTTTATTTTATTTTTGGTACCACGATGACTTTGTGGAGTCTTTGTAACTCTATTTCTTGTATTAGAAGGGCTTGGTAATGAAGATATTTTGAGAACTGAATAAAGTGAAAACCTAGGCAAATGCCTACAAGTGATAGAAACTTAATGAATTACATTGACATATTTGAACATGGCGCATGGATAGATTGGTTCTTTGTCCTGTGAATTCAAAGAATGAAATCCATGGATTCAAGGGTAAGAACAAAATAATTGGATTTATTAGAGTAATAAAAAAGAAGCAGAACTCCTGAAGGAGTAGTTCCAAGAGAGGATTGCCAAGGGCTGTCTGTTTTTAGGGATATTTATGGGCTTGACCTGTCCCTATAGGTGTTGGTGGAGTATAGAATTTATAAAAGAGTCAGCTTCTCTATTTTGTTTTCTTTAACAAAACTTATTAACCTAAGGGTGGGGGTGAGAGTTTGTTGGTGCAAGAGGAAGTACTTTAGAGAAGATTTTGTGGTTGGCCATTGCCATGGATAGGGGTAAATAAGGAAGAGCCATTGCAATTGAGATTGTCAGGAACAATGACAGGATGTTCTCCAGGCCTAATGTCTCCTTCTCAGATGGTGTGGTTTCATTCCCTCCTTCCCTTTTCCTCTTGAGGCCCTTGACCTATCTGCCTATGTGTGTTCTACCTTTCTGCCTCAATATCACAGGTAGTAACATTTTCTAATTTACATTTATCATTTGCTTGCTTTTTTTAATTTAATATAAAAGCTGTTCTTGATACTTTATATAACTACAGTGCTTTAAGTAAGAGGTTGTTTAAAAAAGAAATTAATTTTCCAAGTTCATATAAGAATACATGTAGTTACTGTTTGAAGCATGCTGCTTCTCTGACTCTTTCCAATTTGGTATGTTGGATTATTGAGGCATTAGTAATATATCAAGAAAAGGTAATCAAAAAAAAAAAAAATTCCTGATTGCTCAGTTATAATACCACACAGGAAAATTCTTATGTATCTATTAAAATTCCCCAAATTCATTTTGAGTGGATTGATAAGAATTGTTTTGACTTGTATTTGGAATTGCTGATGTCTTTGTCCTGTCTTAAATATACTAGTTAAGCCACCACTTCCATAGAATCCAACATAGTAACAATAATGCTGACAGAGTAACTTATGAGGAGAACATCTTTTCTAAAAGAGACTAAATTATGTATGTCAAGGTCTCAAGTTTTTAAGACAACTGAAGACTTTTCAGAATATCTTAAGTAGTGGAAGCTGTCAAATTGGTACAAGCTTCCAAGAGAAAGGTTACTTCTTAGAAAGTGGGAGACACTGATTATGACCTATAAACCTAATCTTATTAGAGATTTAAGCTGGAGGTTGGGTCAGAAGATTCATGTCACAGGCATAGCTGAGAAACTTAAATATATATTTTTATCATAAATAGCATCAACTATCTCACACTGGTGTTTGTTTATATCATTTTGTTTATAATGCCATATTTTAAAAATCTAGAATTGAAACTAATGTGTTTTTTTTTCCCCTGAAGTAGCTTTTCATATAAACATCATTGAGGTCTGAGTGGAAATCTACACTGCATCTTTCTATTTTCCATTCCCTGGGCATGATATTTATTTGTTGGAGAATATATCCTGGGATATTTAATCCCCAGATTTTATATGATTGATTACTTCTCATTATTCAAGTGGTGACTGACATGCCACCTGCTAGGGCAAGCCTTTTGTAAATACCTGTTCTAAATTGGTATTTCCTACACAATTACTCTCTGTAATGTCACCATATTTTATTTTCTCCAGAGTATTTGGGTCTTTCTAAGATTATCTGCTCATTTTCTATCTTTCTTTTCTTTTTCTTCAGGAGAGAGAGAGAGAGAGGGGAGAGAGAGAGAGAGAGAGAGAGAGAGAGAGAGAGAGAGAGAGAGAGAATTTTTTAATATTTATTTTTCAGTTTTCGGTGGACACAACATTTTTATTTTATTTTATGTGGTGCTGAGAATCGAACCCTGTGCCCCGCGCATGCCAGGCGAGCACACCTTACCACTTGAGCCGCATCCCCAGCCCCTCATTTTCTTTCTACAACATGTAAACATCATGATAATAGAGACCCCTATATCTCAAGTGCCTAATAAAGAACTTACTGACTTTAGGTACTTAAACATTTGTGTAAATTAAGACCACATGGACTTTTATGTATATCAAAACTCTTTTAGAACCTTGGAATTTCATGACCTTGTTCATGTTGAATGACTTTGTGATATCAGTGGGATTACTAAACTCTCTGATAGGGAAATTGGAGATCTTTGCTCTCCAAGGACTGAAATACAAGAACTAATCACAAGAGAGTGGGTGATTCTTTATATCTCTAGAGGTGTGACTTAACTCAGAGTCCCACTCTAGACAAATATTCTTTAACTTTTGTATTGAGACAAGATTGAAGGGAAAGATGATACATTCTTCTTTTAGGAGACTTTCCTGACAGAAAAGACATAATTAATTTGGATATTTACTGGAGAATACATCAGTGGAGATGCTCTGTTGTGCCTCCTTCCAAAGAACACTTTGAAAAAGTTCCTACTTATTTGTTTATAGAACTTCTACAGGTTGAAAGATATGATGCCCTTACCTAAATGAATATGTTTACTCCCTTCAGGACCAGCCCATCAACGTGAACTGATCTAGAGGCTTAATCTGTGAAAAGAGGAAGTCAGATTTTCACTCACAGATTTATTCACATGTGGATTGAATGGTTCCAGCAACAATACCATTATCACCAGGACCAAGAAACAGCAAAGATGATATCAGTAGCTCTAGAGTTGAATTTACTATTCTATTAATTAAGCCCATTCCATTAACATTAATATAACAAGTAGAGAAAGTTGAAAAAATTGGTGCAAAATTAGAAATGTTATATTGCCTGCTAGTATTCAACAGTCACCCTTTTCTTGCTAAAATAGACCACCCTATCTTCTACTCTCAATCTTTATAGTATTAAAATATTAAGTTCATTCTCAGATCCAGAAATAGATCTTGAATGATCTAAGATAATCACCATATTTCACTCTCCATCCTGAAGTTACCATGTATAAGAGAATGGAGATGACAGATCTAGAATGAAGTCTCACTTGAAACCAGTCCCATTCCTGGATTTTCCAGTTCTGTGAATTGATCAATAAATGCCATTTTTGTCTAAGCCATTCAACTAAAACTATTTAATAGTTCAGTTCATGTGTTTTACAAGTAATTCTGCCAATTTCCCCATGAATATTATGTTTAGGACAAAAGACAATATATAAAATTTAAATAAATGTATTTCAGGATTTAAGAAGATTCTCTGTGAAGCAAATGACAAGTACAAATTATTTTGTTTATGATTGAGATCAAACCCAGGATTTCCCACTCCTTCTAAAAAGGTATATGTATTTAAAATTTATAAACATGAGAAAAAGAGAAATGTTTACATGCATTTTGCAGATAGATAATATTTAGATACTGGATACATAAATAGAAGAAAGGGACAATAATGAAAGAAATTTACTAGTTAAAAAGTCTAAAGATAAGGAAAAGCTGTTTACACAGATGTTAATGACTAATAACAAAGATTAGGACTCTGAACATCTAAAGCAACATAATTGCTTTGTTATGGTTCATTATAAGATCTTTTAAAGAGATATTCACAAAGTTAAGAAGTAACTCTCTTTAAGAAAAGGTCAACATATTCTGACTAGTAGGAATGATAGTAGGTAGAGGAAAGCCCTCTGGATCTTTGATTATGGCCATGAGTAGGCTAAAAATGGACTTATAATTCCTGATGTATTCACTTCTCCCTTGCCCTCAATATCACAAGCTTCTTGAGGCATGGTACAGTCACAGGTTATCTTCATACCCTCTGCATCTCACTCAATGACTGGCATAGAGAAGATACAGAATACAGTACAGGATGCCTAAATTAATGAGTATACAAACAAATGAATGAGGAAATGTAGGAGTAGCGCTTACTAAATTTAAGAGATTGTCAATTTAAGCTTATTTATATCATTAGAATTTCAGGGCTCCCAAATAATAAATGCCCTTCAGATGCCCACTTGAAAATTTCAAAATAAACTGCAGAGTTGCATATTTTATCTCTTTGCAAAAATATTCATTGTCATCTGGAGCATGCCCATTTATGATAATTCTGCTATTTACACATTATTCCAGAAAAAGAGTGCAGCTGCCTATTAAAATAACTATCAAATCTGCATCCAACATTCTGACATATGCTAAACAAGTAAATCATAAAATATCTGTGACTTCTCATTATGCACAAACTAAGGTAACAATCAGATATATTCAATAACATTGAAATATTTGTAATATTTATTATTTTTATGCAACTAAATGCTGTTTATTTCTTCTTGGAAAATATCCAAACTGTGAATTTTCCTAAAAGATAAGACATATTTTTAGAAATTTTTTTACTAAGAAGCTCCCTCTTTTACAACTCCCTATTGGGAAAATGAAATAAGCTGAGTGTATTACTGAAATATATAAAATGTTAGCACATAATTGTGACAGATTTTAATACACAAAAAGAAAGTTATTTGGGATCCAGGAGGCTATATTAACTTCAGCAAAAAAAAAAAAAAATGAAGTGTCCTTCAAACCTCATGCTTTTTATTCTCAGGATATATCCAAGATAGTGTATAGACAATTTCAAGCAAGTAATTTCCCTTAAAATAAAAAAGCAAAATAATTTGCACCTGCCTATAAACAACCAAAGATGCTGTGTTTTAGTCTAAATTTAATTCACTCAAACTCATCCTTTATTTTGGAATTTCAAAATGGCAGAGTAAAAATTAAGAATAGTAGAGCAACTTCCTACTAGTCTTAATTTAACACAAATATGTATTTGTATAGCTCCTTAGAGTCAAAAAGGGCTTTCTTGTACCTACTTTAAACTTTGAATTAGCATATGTGAGAATTTCACAAATGATGTGCTGCCATCAGTTATGGGTAAATGACTAATTCAGTGTTTCATAATTTATAAGTAAGATTTCATAAACCCCTCAAAGAAAGGTCTTTTCCCTGCAAAACATCCTATATATGTGAACGTGCATATCATGAAGAATAAATATTGCCAACTCTCACAGCGCCTGCTCTGAAGATAAAATGGTGTTATTCATGGCATTCCATAAATTATATCTACAGGAACTAGTGGTATTTATGAAGATACATTTTTGTTCTAATTAATATTTGATTATTTTTTCAACTAGTATTACAAGTCACCTCAAAACTTGGGTGCTTAAAAAGACTGTTTACGTATTTAGTTCATATAGCTGCAGTGTCTTTGGGTGATGGGGACAGAGTATCTGTGCTTCAGCAGCATCCGGTAAGGTGGCCCAGCTGGAAAAATGAAGAGCTGCTCTTAAGATGGTACTGGCTAAGAACTCAGTAAGGTCCATGCATTAAGTATTCTTTTCTGTGTAGGGCTTCTGATTGAGCTTATTCCTGAAATGGTGCCTAGTTTCAAAGAGGAAGAGTGACAAAAAAGTTAGGCAGAAGTCATCATAACTTTTGTGACCTACTTTCAGATATCACATAGATCATGAATTACATGGTCATAAACCTGCCCAGATTCACAGAGGAGACCATTGACTTCATTTATTAATGATTGAAATGGAAGATGGGAGACACAGGGGCCATATGAAAAATATTTAGGAAATGTTATTACCAGTTTATTTTTAAGTCCTTAACTTTCAAAGAGTTGAGTTAGAAACAACAGAGAAGTTTGGTGTATGAAAATCTTTTTTTTTCTTTAAGAGACTTTTGTCACACCAATTTGTGTCATCATACCTGTACTTTGGATAATAATGATCATCACATTCCACCATCATTAATAACACTCTGCCCCCTCCCTTCATCTCCAAACCCTCTGCCCTATCTAGAGTTTGTCTCTTCCTCCCATGCTCCTGCTCTTTATCTCACTATGAATAAGCCTCCTTATATCAGAGAAAATATTATGCATTTTTTTGGGGGGGGGATTGGCTAACTTCACTTAGCATTATCTTCTCTAACTCCATCCATTTACCTGAAAATGCCATGATTTTATTCTTTTTTCTTGCTGTGTAATATTCCATTGTGTATATATGCCACAAATTTGGTGTGAATATACTGTGTATACAACCAGAGATATGAAAAATTGTGCTCTATATGTGTAATAAGAATTATAATGCATTCTGCTGTCATATATAAATAAACAAACAAACAAAACAAAAACAAACAAAAAAAAACTCCACTGTGAGGTGTTAGCCAGTAGCCTGAAAAAAAAGGGGGGGGGGAAGAAACTTTTGCCACAGTTTTTTTTTTTTTTCTAATCTTTCCTTAAAACAAAAACAAAAACAAACAAACAAAAAACTTACTTGAAATTAACATCGCCAAGATATTCACTTGATATATTTATAAGAATTCAATAGTTATTAGCTTTCATAATGATTATACTCGGGAGATGGCCATAAAATTTGCTTTGTTTCTGCTGATATTTTTAAAATGTTGAAACATTGTGCTTGTAAAATACCAGTGATAGTGTTTTGTAGCAAAATCAGTGTATCCTCAGTGAACCATAGCATTTTAACTTTTCTCCCCACATACCTCCCTTTTAGCTTACTCTACCCACTTAAAATAATGATTATTGTACTGGAAGAAGTAATTTATCTAGTCAATGAAAAATGAGTTCTAATTGAGTTAAGAGAATCAATTGTTGACATCTCAGTGAGTCTTTTATTCATTATCATTTATCTGCTTGCATAATGGAAATAGAATTTCTATTTTCCTATATTTTGTAAAAAATGTTCAAATATATGGGAATAGAAAAAGACATCAAACTTTATACACCCATCAAATCTAGTCATGTCAAAAATTTGGAATATTTGCTTTATCTCTTCCTTCCTTTGAATTATATAAAAAATGTTATATCATCATATTTTATCTATAATACTTCACCTTCAAGTTCTCAAGAATAAGGAATTTACCACAACACAATTAAGAAAATCAACTAATATAGTGTATACTCAGTTTGTTTCCATGTGTTCCAAGAAAGCATTTGTATCAGTGGTTGCATGTATGTATCATTAGTCTTTTGTTAACATAGAACAGCCCATACCCTTATTTTTTAAATACATTGATTTTTACATAAAAGTGAGATTTATAATATGTCATAGAATATTTTAAAACAACAGAAGTTATAGCCTTAAGCAAAATATTGCACCTTTTTAGGCACTCCTCTTAATAATATCAATACATTCTGTTGCAAATGATCTAAAAGCAAGAATTTTTAGGCTCTTTTTATCGTAATTTAGAATATACACATACACACGTGTGCGCACACACACACACACACACAGTAATTATTGGCTTTCACCTGATTGACTAAGAAAATTAACTATAACCACACCTTCACTCATATATTAAAAAATCAGTTAGACACCTAATTTGCTAAGTGTAGAAATTAAAAATCATCAGGATTTTACATCAATCCAGATTTAGTGAAGCATAACAAAACATTGCTTTTGAATTTATAAATTAAATATCCAATTTTTCTAATAAATAAAATGGTATTAATTTTCATTTAATTTGTAGTTTTTCAAGGGGATCGGCTCTTTCATTAGCGTTATGCTATTATCCACATATACGTTATAATTTGTTGTCTTCCTTGTGAATTGACACTTTTTTCATTATAAAAATATAAAATTGTATTTCTAGAAATAGTCTTTGCCTTGCAGTCCACTTCATTGGGTATTAAAGTACAACATTCCAGAGTTTTAAAACTTGCTATTTGACTATTTTTTCATCCATTGACTTCATACCCAGATGTGACTTTATGTTGTGTTTTGTAAGTAACATGGAATGGAACCTTGTTTTTTGCTTTATTTATTTATTTATTTTTTGTATTCTTATTTCACTGCCTATTTTGTGGATTGTTCAGTCAATGTTTTTTTTCCCCTAATTTGTTATACAAGACAGCAGAATGCAGTTTGACTCATAGGAAACAAATTGAGCACAGTTTTTCATTTCTCTGGTTGTACACAAAGTAGAGTCACACCATTTGTATCCTAAGGTAATGATGTCCATTTCATTCCATAGTCTTTTCTACTCCCATGCCCCCTCCATTCCTTCCCTCCCCTTTGCCCTATCCAAAGTTCCTACATTCCTCCCAAAGCCCCACCCCTCCCCCCATTATGGATCAGCATCCAATTATCAGAGAAAACATTGGCCCTTTGTTTTTTGGGGGATTGGCTAACTCCACTTAGCATGATATTCTTCAACTTCATTTACCTGCAAATGCCATGGTTTTGTTCTCTTTTAATGCTGAGTAATATTTTATTGTGTATATACACCACAGTTTCTTTATCCATTCATCTATTAAAGGGCATCTAGGTTGCTTCCACAGTTTAGCTATTGTGAATTGTGCTGTTATAAACATTGATGAGGCTGCATCACTGTAGTATGCTGTTTTAAGTCCTTTTGAAGCCATATTTAAAGATAGGTAGTTAGTGTAGTTAGGTAAATCGGGTCTAATGTTGAGTAAGATAAGAAAAGGAGACCATTATTGAAAATGGAGCCCAAGAAAGCAGAGCAGCACTTGGGGAAATTGAAATGTTAATGCTCCCAAGGCCCAGCATTCATTCTAAGGAACTGTTAATGAAGCAGCTCCCAGCAATAGCAAGGTGCTAATCAAAAACCACCCCAGGCCCTTTCTGCCCAGATTACTCCTTCAGCCCACCCTTCTCCCACCTTTTGGCCTTCCCACCTGCATTCTATAACTTCAAGATAAAGGGAAACAAAGGACAGGAATGTTGGAAGACTGAAAGAAGACCTTAGCTATAAAAAAGGGAAGCCCTCTCCCTTCCACAGATTACATATTTTGGGTTCCCTTCTTCCTCGAGGTAGAAGGCTTTTCTGCTGTCCTTTAATAAAGCCTTCCACTTTCCACTCTACACTTGCCTCGGTGTGCTTCTCTGGTATTATACTTCAGCATTTGGGGAAGCAAGCACTCATTATAGGTAAATAGCGGTAACACTTTGGGTATAAACAGAGGAGTGAGACAGATGGGTAAAATGGTGTTTCCATTTCAAGTTTGCTAGGGAATCTCCAAACTTTTGAGCTTGGTTGCAACAATTTGCAGTAACACCAGCAATGTAAGAGTGTACCTTTATCTCCACATCCTGGCCAACGCTTATTGTTGCTTGTATTATTAATAACTGCCATTCTGACCAGAGTGAGATAAATCAGAGTAGTTTTGATTTTCATTTCTTTAAATAGATAGAGATGTACATTTTTTTCATATATTTGTTGATTGATCGTATATCATCTTCTGACAAGTGTCTCTTCAGGTCCTTGGCCCATTTTTTGATTGGGTTATTAGTGTTTTTGGTGTTAAGTTTTTTGAGTTCTTTATAAATCCTGTATTTATGTGGGTTTATCTGTGTGTCCTCTATTCAGTACCATTGGTCTACAAGTCTATTTTGGTGCCAATACCATGCTGCTTTTGTTTCTATTGCTCTGCAGTATAATTTAAGGTTGGTATTGTATTGCCACCTGCTTCACTCTTCTTGCTAAGAATTACTTTGGCTATTTTGGGTCTTGTATTTTTCCAGATGAATTTCATGACTGCTTTTGCTATTTCTATGAGGAATGTCATTTTGATTTTGATTGTAATTCCATTAAATCTGTATAGTGCTTTTGGCAGTGTGTTCATTTTGACAATATTAATTCTGCTCATCCAAGTACAAGGGGGATCTTTCTATTGTAAGGGTAAAAGAAATTGAAGTTAAAGTGTAAAAGACCGGGCATTGTAAAGTTCCTAAACTGCGAGGCCTGAGTTAAAAAGTGAAGGACTAGGTATTGTTAAGTTCCTATGCAACATGTAAAACCTGAAATTCCTGTAGCTGTTAGGACAATACCAGAACTGCCCAGTAAATATTCCCCCTGACCATCTGGTTGTTTAATAACCCAGGACCCTGTGTGATCTTGCACGTAGGCATCGCAGGGCCTGAACCAATCAGTTTGAATGTGTACCCTGCTTTAGAACTGACCTATCACCCCCGCCTGACCTGTTCCTGCCAATGAATGAACTAATCATGTTTAGGAGTTGTTGTTTAATTTTCCCGTGGTGTATGATGATTTGTTAAAGGAGACTGTGTTGTATGTAAAGTTCCCGCCCTCCCCAAAAAGTGTACTTAAGCATTGCACAACCCCTGCTCTGGGCTCTGGGCTGCTCTCTCTCTTCTTGAGTGGGCACGGAGCCCCAGCATGCTTCAATCTCAATAAACCCCACTTGCTGTTGCATGAGTCGCGGTCCCTTGGTGGTCTCTTCCTCTGACATTCACCGGACCCTTACACTATCTTCTAAGGTCTTCTTTAATTTCTTTCTTCAGTGTTCTGTAGTTTTAATTGTAGAGTTCTTTCACCTATTTTGTTAAGTTGATTTCCAAGTTGTTTGTGGTTTTTGGTTTTTTTTGTTTGTTTGTTTTTTGAGGGTATTATGAATGGGGTAGTTTTCCTAATTTCTCTTTTAGAGGATTTGTCACTGATGTACATAAGTGCCTTTGATTTATGGATGTTGGTTTTATATCCCGCTACTTTGCTGAATTCATTTATTAGTTCTAGAAGTTTTCTAGTGGAATTTTTCAGATCTTCTAAATATAGAATCCTGTCTTTGGCAAATAATGATAGTTTCAGTTTTTGTTTTTCTATTCATATCCCTTTCATTTCTTTCATCTGTCTATTTACTCTGGCTAGAGTTTCAAGGACCTTGTTAAATAGAAGTGGTGAAAGAGGACATCTTTGTCTTCTTCTAATTTTTAGAGGGAATGCTTTCAATTTTTCTCCATTTAGAATGATGTTGGCCTTGGGCTTAAGATAGGCTGCTTTTACAATAATGAGATAGCTCCTGTTATCCCTAGTTTTTCTAGTGTTTTGAATATGAAAGCTTGCTGTACTTTGTTGAAAGCTTTTGTTGCATCTATTGAGATGATCATATGATTATTTAAGTTTATTATGTGGTGAATTACTTTTTTTTTTGATTTCTGCATGTTGAACCAACCTTGCATCTCTGGGATGAACCACACTTGATCATGGTTCAGTATCTTTTTAATATGTTTTTTTTTATTTTATTTGCCAAAATTTTATTGAGAATTTTTGCATATATGTTTATTAGAGATATTAGTCTGAAGTTTTCTTTCCTTGATGTATCTTTGCCTGGTTTTGGAATTGTGGTGATATTAGCCTCATAAAATGAGTTTGGAAGTGTTCCCTCTTTTTCTATTTCATGGAATAATTTGAGGAATATTGATATTAATTCTTCTTTGAAGATCTTGTAGAACTCAGCTGTGAATCTCTCTGGTCCTGGATTTTTTGGGTTGGTAAGCTTTTGATGGCATCTTCTATTTCATTGCTTGAAATTAATCTCTTTAACTTGTGTATATTGTCCTGACTCAGTTTGGGTATGTCATATGTCTCTAGAAATTTGTAGATGTCCTAAATATTTTCTATTTTATTGGAGTACAAATTTTTAGAATAGTTTTTAACTATCTTCTGTATTTCCTTAGTGTCTGTTGTGATATTTCATCAAAGATTTAATTAACTTAAATATTATTAACTTGATTATATTAATTTAACTTTTGTCTCTTCTTCTTTTCATTAGCGTGGCTAAGGGTTTATCAATTTTATTTATTTTTACCAAGAACTAACTTTTCATTTTTTCAATTTTTCAATTGTTCCTTTTGTTTCATTTTCATTGATTTCAGCTCTAATTTTAATTATTTCCTGTCTTTTACTACTTTTGGTGTTGATTTTTTTTTTCCCTAGGGCTTTGAGATGTAATGTTAGGTCATTTTTTTTTTTTGGTGACTTTTTCTTCTTTTAAGGAATGAACTCCATGCCATGAACTTTCCTCTTAGTACTGCCTTCATAGTGTCCCAGAGATTTTGATGTGTTGTATCTGTGTTACCATTTTCCTCTAATAATTTTTTAATATCTTTCAGAAGTCTTCTGAAATCCATTCATTCAGTAGCATATTATTTAGTCTCCACATGTTGGAGTAGCTTGTATTTTTTATTTTATCAATTATTTCTAATTTAATTCCATTATGATCTGATAGAATACAGGGTACTATCTCTGTTTCATGCATTTGTTTTAGAGGTGCTTTGAGGCATACTATAAGTTGTATTTTGGAGAAGGTACATGTGCTGCTGAGAAGAAAATATATTCAGTCATTTATGGATGAAATATTCTGCATCAGTCTGTTAAGTCTAAATTATTGATTGTACTCTCGGTCCGGGTCCTGCTGAGGGCCGGTCAGGACTCACCCGTTGTTTTGGTTGCCCGGCAAGGGGAACGAAATGCTGCCATTCGCATAGGATACCAACATGGCAGAGATCTGATGTCATCAGAAAGTGGCGGAGGAGAGAACTTCATCAATAAAAGCGGTGACATAAACAGTTGGTCTCCTGGTAGGGGGGGTGAGGCACAGACACCCGAGTCTCCTCAATTTGTCCTCGAGCCAGAGGGGAGGAGCCGGGCCGCCGCCAGCGCCCGGAGCATGCCCAGTGGCTGGCCAGCGTGGTGACCGCGTGACCCCAATTGGAGAGGGGGCGGAGCGGAGCCGCCACCCGCACCTGCAAGGTGGGCAGACCCGAGACCCAGTGGTACATGGGCATGGTAGGAGGGGCATGGCAGAGCCGCCGTTCGCGCTTGCAAGGTAAACAGACCTGTGACAGCCTGGTGGGTCAGGCCCAGTGGCCTGCCAGTGTGGTACACACGTCACCCCAACTGGAGTAGGGGCAGAGCAGATCCTTCTCCCACACCCGGATCAGGCCCTGCTGGTGTGGTGGTCACGTGACCCCAATTGGAGTGGGGGCGGAGCGGAACCGACACCCGTGCCCGCAGGGTGAGAAGACCTGTGACCAACCTGCAGATCAGGCCCAGGGGTCCGCAGGCATGCTAGGAGGGGCAGGGCAGATCCGCCGCCCGCGCCTCCAAGGTACGCAGACCTGCAACAGACCGGCGGATCAGGCCCAGGAGCCTGCCAGCGTGGTACACACACCACCCTAATTGGAGTAGGGGCAGAGCAGAGTCGCCACCCGTGCCAGGAACAGGCCCAGCATCCTGCAGGCAGGGTAGTCACGACACCCCATTTGGAGTAGGGGCAGAGTAGAGTCGCCACCCGCACCTGCAGGGTAGGCAAACCTGCAACCGACAGGCGGATCAGGCCCGTTGGCCTGCCGGCGTGGTACACTCATCACCCCAGTTGGAGTAGGGGCAGAACAGAGCCGCCGCCAGCACCCAGAACAGGCCCAGTGACCTGGTGGCGTGGTAGCCACGACACCCAAATTGGAATAAGGAGAGAGCAGAGCTGCTGCCTGCGCCTGCAGGAAAGATACGCAAGCAGTATGAAAAGACAAGGAAAGAAAGGACCACAAGCAATGCAGGTCAACGCAACTTTAGAAGAGGTAACAGCTGCAGCAGATGGAATGTCAGATAAAGAATTCAGGATATACATGCTTCAGATGATCTGGAGTATCAAGGAAGACATTAAACAGCAAAATCAAACAATGAAAGATCACTTCGACAATGAATTACGCAAACAAATCCAGAAGCGAAGGATCAACTATACAGGGAGATAGAGGTTATAAAAAACAAACAAACAGAAATCCTAGAAATGCAGGAAGCAATAAACCAACTTAAAAACTCAATGGAGAATACTACCAGCAGAGTAGAACACTTAGAAGATAGAACATCAGACAATGAAGACAAAGTATTTCAACTGGAAAAGAACATAGACAGCTCAGCAAGACTGTCAAGAAACCATGAGCAGAACATCCACGAAATATGGGATAACATTAAGAGACCAAACTTAAGAGTCATTGGGATACAGGAAGGTACAGAGCTCCAAACCAAAGGAATGAGCAGTCTATTCAATGAAATAATACGAGAAAACTTCCCAGACTTGAAGAATGAGACAGAATCCCAAATCCTAGAAGCCTACAGGACGCCAAATGTGCAAAATCATAAGAGATCCACACCTAGACACATTATAATGAAGATGCCCAACATACAGAATAAGGAGAGAATTTTAAAAGCTACAAGAGAAAGGAAGCAGATTATATTTAGGGGAAAACCAATCAGGGTAACATCTGATCTTTCAACACAGACTCTGAAAGCTAGAAGATCCTGGAATAACATATTTCAAACACTGAAAGAAAATGGGTTCCAACCAAGAATTGTGTATCCAGCGAAATTAAGCTTCAGGATGGAAGATGAAATTAAAACCTCCCACAATAAACAAAAGTTTAAAGAATTTGCAGCTAGAAAACCATCTATTCAAAACATCCTTGCCAAAGCATTACAGGAAGAGGAAATGGAAAATAACAATGAAAACCAACAGTGGGAGGTAGGACAGTAAAGGGGGGGGAAATAATCAAAGAGGAAAACAAACCATGTTTAGTAACAGAAATAAACAAATATGGCAGGAAGAACAACCCATATCTCAATAATAACCCTAAATGTTAATGGCTTAAACTCACCAATTAAGAGACACAGGCTAGTAGAATGGATCACAAAACAAGACCCAACAATATGCTGCCCACAGGAGACGCATTTGATAGGAAAAGACATATATAGGCTGAAGGTGAAAGGTTGGGAAAAATCATATCACTCATATGGACTTCGGAAACAAGCAGGAGTGTCCATACTCATATCAAATAAAATAGATTTCAAGCTAAAGTTCATCAAAAGGGATAAAGAGGGACACTACATACTGCTTAAGGGAACCATACACCAACAAGACATAACAATCATAAATATTTATGCCCCAAACAATGGTGCAGCTATGTTCGTCAAACAAACTCTTCTCAAGTTCAAGAGTCTAATAGACCACCATACCATAATCATGGGAGACTTCAACACACCTCTCTCGCCACTGGACAGATCGTCCAAACAAAAGTTGAATAAGGAAACTATAGAACTCAATAACACTATTAATAACCTAGACCTAATTGACATACATAGAGTATACCACCCAACATCAGGCAGTTACACTTTTTTCTCAGCAGCACATGGATCCTTCTCAAAAATAGATCATATATTATGTCACAGGGCAACTCTTAGTCAATATAAAGGAGTAGAGATAATACCATGCATCTTATCTGATCATAATGGAATGAAACTGAAAATCAACAATAGAAGAAGGAAGGAAAAAGCATACATCACTTGGAGAATGAACAATAGGTTACTGAATGATCAATGGGTTATAGAAGACATCAAGGAGGAAATTAAAAAAATTCTTAGAGATAAATGAAAACACAGACACAGCATATTGGAATCTATGGGACACATTGAAAGCAGTTCTAAGAGGAAAATTCATTGCTTGGAGTTCATTCCTTAAAAAAAGAAAAAACCAACAAATAAATGATCTCATACTTCATCTCAAAATCCTTGAAAAAGAAGAGCAAAACAACAGCAAAACAAGTAGAAGGCAAGAAATAATGAAAATCAGAGCTGAAATTAATGAAATCGAAACAAAAGAAACAATTGAAAAAATTGACAAAACTAAAAGTTGGTTCTTTGAAAAAATAAACAAAATCGACAGACCCTTAGAGATGCTAGCGAAGAGAAGAAAAGAGAGAACTCAAATTGCTAGCATACGGGATGAAAAAGGCAATATCACAACAGACACTTCAGAAATACAGAAGATAATCAAAAACTATTTTGAATCCTTATACTCCAATAAATTAGAAGATAGTGAAGGCATAGATAAATTTCTTAAGTCATATGATCTGCCCAGATTGAGTCAGGAGGATATAGACAACCTAAACAGACCAATATCAATTGAGGAAATAGAAGAAAACATAAAAAGACTACCAACTAAGAAAAGCCCAGGTCCGGATGGGTATACAGAAGAGTTTTACAAAACCTTTAAAGAAGAACTAATACCAATAGTTTTCAAGCTACTTCAGGAAATAGAAAAGGAGGGAGAACTTCCAAATTCATTCTATGAGGCCAACATCACCCTGATACCTAAACCAGACAAAGACACTTCAAACAAAGAAAACTACAGACCAGTATCTCTAATGAACCTAGATGCAAAAATCCTCAATAAAATTCTGGCAAATTGGATACAAAAACATATCAAAAAAATTGTACACCATGATCAAGTAGGATTCATCCCTGTGATGCAAGGCTGGTTCAATATACGGAAATCAATAAATGTTATTCACCACATCAATAGACTTAAAAATAAGAACCATATGATCATATCGATAGATGCGGAAAAAGCATTCGACAAAGTACAGCATCCTTTTATGTTCAAAACTCTAGAAAAACTAGGGATTACAGGAACATACCTCAATATTGTAAAAGCAATCTATGCTAAGCCTCAGGCTAGCATCATTCTGAATGCAGAAAAACTGAAGGCATTCCCTCTAAAATCTGGAACAAGACAGGGATGCCCTCTCTCACCACTTCTCTTCAACATAGTTCTCGAAACACTGGCCAAAGCAATTAGACCGACAAAAGAAATTAAAGGCATAATTATAGGAAAAGAAGAACTTAAATTATCACTATTTGCAGAAGACATGATTCTATACCTAGCAAACCCAAAAGGGTCTACAAAGAAACTATTAGAGCTAATAAGCGAATTCAGCAAAGTGGCAGGATATAAAATCAACACGCATAAATCAAAGGCATTCCTGTATATCAGCAACAAAACTTCTGAAATGGAAATGAGGACAACCACTCCATTCACAATATCCCCACCAAAAATAAAATACTTGGGAATCGACCTAACAAAAGAGGTGAAAGACTTATACAATGAAAACTACAGAACCCTAAAGAGAGAAATAGAAGAAAATCTTAAAAGATGGAAAAATATAACCTGGTCATGGATAGGCAGAACTAACATCATCAAAATGGCGATATTACCAAAAGTTCTCTATATGTTTAATGCAATGCCAACCAAAATCCCAATGGCATTTCTTGTAGAAATAGATAAAGCAATCATGAAATTCATATGGAAAAATAAAAGACCCAGAATAGCAAAAACAATGCTAAGCAGGAAGCGTGAATCAGGCGGTATAGCGATACCAGACTTCAAACTATACTACAGAGCAATAGTAACACAAACAGCATGGTACTGGTACCAAAACAGGCGGGTGGACCAATGGTACAGAATAGAGGACACAGGAACCAATCCACAAAACTACAACTATCTTATATTTGATAAAGGGGCTAAAAGCATGCAATGGAGGAAGGATAGCATCTTCAACAAATGGTGCTGGGAAAACTGGAAATCCATATGCAACAAAATGAAACTGAATCCCTTTCTCTCACCATGCACAAAAGTGAATTCAAAATGGATCAAGGAGCTTGATATCAAATCAGAGACGCGCTGTCTGATAGAAGAAAAAGTTGGCTACGATCTACATACTGTGGGGTCGGGCTCCAAATTCCTCAATAGGACACCCATAGCACAAAAGTTAATAACTAGAATCAACAAATGGGACTTACTCAAACTAAAAAGTTTTTCTCAGCAAAAGAAACAATAAGAGAGGTAAATAGGGAGCCTACTCCCTGGGAACTAATCTTTACTCCTCACACTTCAGATAGAGCCCTAATATCCAGAGTATACAAAGAACTCCAAAAATTAGACAATAAGAGAACAAACAACCCAATCAACAAATGGGCCAAGGACCTGAACAGACACTTCTCAGAGGAGGACATACAGTCAATCAACAAGTACATGAAAAAATGCTCAACATCTCTAGGTGTCAGAGAAATGCAAATCAAAACCACCCTAAGATACCATCTCACTCCAGTAAGATTGGCAGCCATTAGGAAGTCAAACAACAACAAGTGCTGGTGAGGATGTGGGGAAAAGGGTACACTTGTACATTGCTGGTGGGACTGCAGATTGGTGCAGCCAATTTGGAAAGAAGTATGGAGATTTCTTGGAAAGCTGGGAATGGAGCCACCATTTGACCCAGCTATCCCCCTTCTTGGTCTATTCCCTAATGACCTAAAAAGAGCATGCTACATGGACACTGCTACATCGATGTTAATAGCAGCACAGTTCACAATAGCAAGACTGTGGAACCAACCTAGATGCTCTTCAATAGACGAATGGATAAAAAAAATGTGGCATTTATACACAATGGAGTATTACTCTGCATTAAAAAATGACAAAATCATAGAATTTACAGGGAAATGGATGGCATTAGAGCAGATTATGCTAAGTGAAGCTAGCCAATTCCTAAAAAACAAATGCCAAATGTCTTCTTTGATATAAGGAGAGTAACTAAGATCAGAGTAGGGATGAAGAGCATGAGAAGAAGATTAACATTTAACAGGGATGAGAGGTGGGAGGGAAAGGGAGAGAGAAGGGAAATTGCATGGTAATGGAAGGAGACCCTCAGGGTTATACAGTGGAGGGGGTAGAGAGAGAGGAGGGGAGGGGAGGGGAGAGGTGGGGAGGTGGGAGTGTGGAGGATGGGAAAGGCAGCGGAGCACAACAGACACTAGTATGGCAATATGTAAATCAATGGATGTGTAACTGATGTGATTCTGCAATCTGTGTATGGGGTGAAGGTGGGAGTTCATAACCCACTTGAATAAAAGTGTGGAATATGATATGTCAAGAAATTTGTAATGTTTTGAACAACCCACAATAAAAAATTAAAAATTAAAAAAAAATTATTGATTGTATTATTGAGTTCTATAGTTTCTTTGTTCAGCTTTTGTTTGGAAGATATAACCAGTGGTGAAAGATATGTGTTAAAGTTATCCAGTGTTATTGTGTTGTAGTCTATTTAACTTTTGAAATTGAGAAGAGTTTGATGAACCTAGATGTACTATTGTTTGGAGCACATATATTTATAACCATTATGTCTTGTTGATGTATGTTTCCCTTAAGCATAATGAAATGTCCTTCTTTATTCATTTTGATTACCTTTGAAATCTACTTTATTTGATATGAGGATCAAAACCCCTGCTTATTTCTGCAGTCCATGTGAGTGGTGTGCTTTTTTCCAACCTTTCACCTTTAATCTTCGGGTTTTTTTTCTGATGAGATGAGTCTCATGAAAGCAGTATTGTTGTGTCTTTTTCTTAAGTACAATCTGCCAATCTTTGTCTTTTGATTCATGAGTTTAGGCCATTCACATTCTGGGTTATTATGGAGACATAATTTGTATTCCCAGTCATTTTTGTGTATTTTTTTTGTTTTTAACTTGACATGATTTCTCCCTGGATTGTTTTTTCCTTTAGAGTAATACCTCCCTTTGCTGATTCACATATTTAGTTATAGATGGACACAATACACAATTTTTTATATGTTTATTTTTATGTGGTGCCAAGGATCAAACCCAGTGCCTCATGCATGCTAGACAACTGTTTTACCACTGAGCCACAGACACAGCCCCCCTTCGCTGATTTTTATTGTTGTGTTTCATTTGCTCCTCATGGAATATTTTGCTGAGGATGATCTGAAGTGTAGGCTTTCTAGTTGTAAATTTTTCTAACTTTTGTTTATCATGGAATATTTTTATTTCTTCATCAAATCTAAAGCTTAATTTGCTGGATATAAAGTTCTTCATTGGTATCCGTTTTCTTTCAGAGCTTGGAATATTTTATTCCATGATGTTCTAGCATTGAGGGTCTGGGTTGAGAAATCTGCAGAGATCCTAATTGGTTTTCTGCTATATGTAATCTGATTTCTTTCTCTTGTGCATTTTAAAATTCTCTCCTTATTCAGGATGGTAAGCATTTTCATCATAATGTGCCTTGGTGTAGATCTGTTGTGATTTTTGTACATTTTATCTTTTGTTAGCCTCTTTTATTTGATTTTCCTATTCAGACTTCATGTTTGGATTTTTTTTTATGATTATTTCATTGAATAGATTGTTCATTCCTTTGGTTTTTAACATGATGCCTTCCTCTATGCCATTAATTCTTAAATTTGATCTTTTTTGTTATGTCACAATTCTTGAATGTTCTGCTCATGGTTTCTTACCATCTTCACTGTGTGATCAACTTTATTTTCAAGATTATATATTTCTTCTTCAGTGTCTGAGGTTCTGTCTTCCATGTGATCTAGTCTGTTGGTGATACTTTCTATGAGTTTTTAATTTAATTTATTGTTTTCTTCATTTCAAGGATTTCTGTTTGGTTTTTTTTCACAATCTCTATCTCCATATTGAAGCAAACTTTTGCTTCCTGCATTTGTTTATGTAGCTCTTTGTAGAAATGATCTTTTGCTGCCTGTGTTTGCTCTCTTATATCATCCTTTAATTCACAGAACATTTTAATTATGTACATCCTGAACTCCTTCTCTGACATTTCTTCTGCTCTGATGGCCAGGCCATGGATTCTAATATTATAGTATCTTGATTTGTTTGGGGCATTTTCTTTCCTTTTATTTCATGATATTTGTGTGTCTTCCCTTCTACCAGTGTGGATCCAAGGCATTACAGTTTTATGCCTTGTAGTTTTATAGTGTTCCTACATGGTTTCAATACCTCTCCTTTAAGGGGGAGATCAATATTACAAGATCACAATACAAATATTATACAGCCTGAAACCAAGTAGCTCCTATTAAGACATTTACAGGTTTGTCACAATAGACAGAAATGGTGAGTTCAATTATTATCCACAATACAAACAGTAGGTTTGCAAAAGAGTCTACAGTTTCTAGTGGTAGACAAAGAGAGATTGGATGGGTGTAGGATGAGATGTTAAGGAGGTAGGAGGTGAGTATATAGAGTTTTTAGATATTAGGAAGTAAGAAAGAATAATGAAAAAAAGTTGGCTAGCAATAGGAGAAAAGATAGAAAGAGGTTTAGGGAAGACAAGTGGGAAGACCATGAAATATAACAAACAAACAAACAAACATAAAGATTCAGAAAAAGAAAAAAAAAATGTAAAAATAAAAAAGAATACACCTCATAATTGTAACATACTATTCAGATATCCCAGTCCTCAGTAGCCAAGTACATCAAAAGTACTGTTTTCAAAAATGTTGGGATGTGAAGGCCAGAAAACAGAGAGAAAAGAGGAAAATAAAGAAAAAAAGAGAGGAAAAGAGGAAAATAAAGAAAAGAAAAATGAAAGGATTGTTTCTGTTGAAATTTGATCTTTCCTGCTTCCCTTCTTATCCAGTAGGTGGGGTTGTCTGTTCTTTGCTGGTATCTCTATGCTCAGAATGGTGAAGGTTATTAGGGTGGGAGGGTGGTCTTGGAGGCGGAACTCCTGGAGGTGGGGTATAGCACTTGCTGGTCTCTGTTGGATCACCTTTGGGGCACACTTGCTTGATGTGGGCACCTGGTCTTTTCTCCTTATATCACCTCTACACCTCACAATTCCTGGTCCCTAGTCTCTAAACTATATCTCATTCACCCACTCCCTTTCTACTTCCCAATCAGGAACCTCTCTCTCTGGAGGTCTTGTGGGCTGCACTCTGTGACCTGCTCAGCTGCATGGAGAGATGTTTAGTATGGGGAAGATCATTACCAGGCTTTGCAAGCTACAGACTGGTCATGTAGCCACAAGCACTGTGCTGCTGGGTTAGTGGCTGGGGTGGGGGGTTTGGAGGTACTATAGGTACCTTGATATTGCTTCTGGGCTCCAGCCAGTATCCCAAAATGGGAGTTGACCCAACTGAAAATGGTGATGGCAGTAGAGAGAATATCCCAAGATGGCGACAAAGGTGACTCAACATGGAAGCAGCAGCTTTCAGAGATGGCATGTTGTTACAAGGTGGGCTGGGTGGAGGTGGTAGGAGGAATGCAGTGCTATGGTGCACTAATGTTTCCAGACCCTGTCCAGTGTCCCCAGGTGCAGGGTACCATGTGGAAGGGACTGTGATAGCAGTTGCAGTGTTCCAAGATGGAGGTGACCAGGGGAGCCCCATATTGGTAGATGGGCTTCCACATTGGAGTTGTGGCTAGGAGTCTTGCATGGGTGCTGATGCCAGGGGTCCTGCACAGATGCTGAGGCAGGGGGACCTGTTAGGGCACAGTGGCCAGGATTCCTGCGTGGGAGCAATTGTTGGGGGGTCCTCTAATAACTCAGAGAAGCAGTATTCCCACTGCTTGAATCCCAGGTCATGAAGCGACAAGGAATACAGCCTGCCTCTAGCCTGCCATCTTGGATCTCCAAGTGTTCTATTAACTTTGTGTGTGTGTGTGTGTGTGGGGGGGGTATTTCTGGGAATTGAATCCATATGTGCTCTACATCCCTATCCTTTTTTGGTTTTACTTTAAGACTGGGTCTCCCTAAGCTGACCAGGCTGGCTTTGAAATTGCAATCCTGACACAGTCTCCCAAGTTAGATCAATTCACTTTTAATAAAATTATTAAAAGCATCATATTTATGCCTAGCATGTCATGATTTATTTTGTTTTTGCTCTTTGCTATTTTTATTTTTTAATTCCTCTTCTCTATTTTGGATTGTATTATTTACATAAATTTTAAAATACCAGTTCCCTAAGATTTTTGGTTACATAGGTTAGAATTATTTTTTCAGTTGCTTATCTGGGAATTACAACATAATTTCTTAACTTTCTAAAAAAAATACATAGTTATACATCTTTAATTTTTTGTCATAATTTTGCATTTTTCCTAGATATTTTAAATATTTTATAATATCACTTAATCCTAAGTTGTTAGACTTCAATTTCAAACTATGCCTTTTGGGCAGAAACTCAAATTTGAATTTATTTTTTTTCCTTCATCACTATTTTATACAGACATATTTCAAAAGGCAAAAAGGGTCAGCAGGAGTCATCAAATAGAATGTGGAGTTCCTCTTCTCTGGCATTTCCTTTTCCAGGAGTCCTGACCCTTACCTGGTGGTGATTGTGGCCACTACAATTTCTACTGTCTATTTCCTCATAATAAAGATGTAGTGAACCTTTGATATAGCTTCTGCTACCCTGCACCATCAAGAGCCATAGCCCACCCTCACATTACAGTGATACAAACTCATGACAAATTTATCTACCTTTCAAATTTTAACTTCTCTCCAAAAATGTATGTTTTTGTTTAATCTCTAGAAACTTTGGATGGTTAATTTTTTTACCCATGTTTGATTATTTTCATCTCAAGAAATCCTGCTATTGGTTTTTAATTCTGACATTAGGTTTTGAAATGTGTAGGGCATTTTACCCTTAACAATGTCCCACCCGTTGGATTTAGCAATTTTTCCCTCATGGTGTTTATTTCTCTATCCCCTGCATTTCCTTAAGTGTGGGTCTCTCTTAAAGACTTCATTGGCTCTAGGATGAAATTTTTTTTGTTAATAATAACTTTAAAATTCTATTATGTGCTTTGATTATACAATTTGTTATTATACATTTTTATTATATGCTCAGTAATGTCCAATATCCCTGTGTAAGAAAAGCTATGATGATTAAATTTGTTACTTCCAGATCACCCCATCATAAAGACAATTTTTTTTCTTCACAAAACTCTAAAATTATGCTGTATTATACTTTGGCTCTGTGCAAATGTTGTTTCTCATAATATTTTTTTTCTGAAAATCCTTGCCTGAATCAGTTATCACAGTAGGAATTTTAAAATGGTGATTTTCCCAATACTATTGCTTCTTTATTTATAGTTGACCTTAACAGTCAGACTTTTAGGTATTTAGAATGTTACAGTTAGTTACAGCTGTTATCCACAGGTGAGAGATCTACAGCAGATTGTCTTGTGTGTGTGTGTGTGTGTGTGTGTGGTGGGTAGGTTATGAAGTGCTTTTTGGATGTACACCTAAGGGCAGTGAAAGGTGGGTATAGGAGTCTTATATGACATGTCCAGTGCTGAATCCAGGACACAAAAGCAAAAGCACCTGGTTCTAAGGTACAAAATTAACATAGAATTCAGAAATAAGACAACTGCCTGCTATTTAGATCTCAAACATTAAGTTGAATCTACATATCTGAGCCTAAAATAATAATAATAATAATAATAATAATAATAATAATAATAATAATAAATCATTTTAACTGATTAAAAACTATGGATTGACAATACCAAAGAAAGCCATGGAATATTATGATAAGCTCATGTACCATGCCCTGTGTGTTTTATCAAGGGATCACAGACACTTACAGCACATTTAAATAAAGGGAAACAGATGTTGAGAAAAGGAAGGAAAATGTATAAGGTTGACCTTTAAGAATCCTAGGGCAGAAAGTCAATTTATATGATAGATTTAGGCAACTTGATACATGAATTAGTTAACATGTGTATGTGTTTTAAGAACGTCTCAGGAGTGAAAGAGACTTTTAAAGTGATCTAGATTAATAATATATTAAAGAGGGGCAGAGCAGAGCCGCTGCCCGCACCCGCAAGGTAGGCAGACCTGTGACCGACCTGCAGAACAGGCCGAGCAGCCTGCCGGCAGGGTAGACACATCACCCCAATTGGAGGAGGGGCAGAGCAGAGCCGCCGCCCACGCCTGCAAGGTAGGCAGACCTGTGACTGACCAGCAGAACAGGCCCAGTGGCCCGCTGGCATGGTAGACACACCACCCCAATTGGAGGAGGGGAAGAGCCGCCCCCCATGCCTACAAGGTAGGCAGACTTGCAACCTACAGGGAGAACAGACCCAGCGGCCCGCCGGCGTGGCAGACACTTCACCCCAACTGTAGGAGGGACAGAGCCACTGCCCGGGGCCTGCAAGGTAGGCAGACCTGCGACATACTGGGAAAACAGGCCCAGAAGCCTGCCAGCATGGTAGACACATCACCCCAATTGGAGGAAGGGCCCAGCTGCTGCCCGCAAGGTAGGCAGACCATGAGTCCCAGAGAAGGGGCCCAGCGGCCCGCCAGCCTAGTTGAAAGATCACCCCAATTGGAGGAGGGGCACAGCCGCCGCCTGCGCCTGCAAGGTAGGCAAACCTGCAACCTGGAGAACAGACCCAGAAGCCCGACAGCGTGGTAGACAGATCACCCCTATTGGAGGAGGAGCACAGGGGCCACCCGCCCCTGCAAGGGAGACTTTGCAACTATACAAGAGCAATATAAATATATAGGAGGAAAATAACACAACAGTTTCACCAAGCAGACAGAAACGCGAGCAGTATGAAAAGACAAGGAAAGAAAGGACCACAAGCAATGCAGGTCAACTCAACTTTAGAAGAGGTAATAGCTGCAGCAGATGGAATGTCAGATAAAGAATTCAGGATTTACATGCTTCAGATGACCTGGAGTCTCAAGGAAGACATTAGACAGCAAAATCAGACAATGAAAGATCACTTCGACAATGAATTACAAAAACAAAACCAAGAAGCAAAAGATCAACTAAACAGGGAGATAGAGGTTATAAAAAACAAACAAACAGAAATCCTAGAAATGTAGGAAGCAATAAACCAACTTAAAAACTCAAATGAGAATACTACCAGCAGAGTAGAACACTTAGAAGATAGAACATCAGACAATGAAGACAAAGTATTTCAACTTGAAAAGAACATAGACAGCTCAGCGAGACTCTTAAGAAACCATGAGCAGAACATCCAAGAAATATGGGATAGCATAAACAGACCAAACTTAAGAGTCATTGGGATACAGGAAGGTATAGAGGTCTAAACCAAAGGAATGAGCAATCTGTTCAATGAAATAATACGAGAAAACTTCCCAGACTTGAAGAATGAGACAGAAACCCAAATCCTAGAAGCCTACAGGACACCGAATATGCAAAATCATAAGAGACCCACACCTAGACACATTATAATGAAAATGCCCAACATACAGAATAAGGAGAGAATTTTAAAAGCTTCAAGAGAAAGGAAGCAGATTACATTTAGGGGTAAACCAATCAGGATAACAGCTGATCTTTCAACACAGACTCTGAAAGCAAGAAGATCCTGGAACAACATATTTCAAATGCTGAAAGAAAATGGGTTCCAACCAAGAATTGTGTATCCAGCAAAATTAAGCTTCAGGATGGAAGATGAAATTAAAACCTTCCACGATAAACAAAAGCTAAAAGAATTTGCAGCTAGAAAACCATCTCTTCAAAACATCCTCGCCAAAGCATTACAGGAAGAGGAAATGGAAAATAACAATGAAAACAAACAGTGGGAGGTAGGACAGTAAATGGAAAAAATAATCAAAGAGGAAAAACAAACCATGTTAAGTAACATAAATAAACAAATATGGCTGGAAGAACAATCCATATCTCAATAATAACCCTAAATATTAATGGCTTAAACTCACCAATTAAGAGACACAGGCTAGTAGAATGGATAAAAAAAAAAGACCCAACAATATGCTGCCTACAGGAGATGCATTTCATAGGAAAAGACATACATACACTGAAGGTGAAAGGTTGGGAAAAATCATATCACTCATATGGACTTCGGAAACAAGCAGGAGTGTCCATACTCATATCAAATAAAATAGATTTCAAGCCAAAGTTAATCAAAAGGGATAAACAGGGACACTACATACTGCTCAAGGGAACCATACACCAACAAGTTATAACAATCATAAATATATATGCTCCAAACAATGGTGCAGCTATGTTCATCAAACAAACTCTTCTCAAGTTCAAGAGTCTAATAGACCACCATACAATAATAATGGGAAACTTCAACACACCTCTCTCACCACTGGACAGATCTTCCAAACAAAAGTTGAATAAGGAAACCACAGAACTCAAAAACACAATTAATAACCTAGACTTAATTGACATATATAGAATATACCACCCAACATCAAGCTGTTACACTTTTTTCTCAGCAGCATATGGTTCCTTCTCAAAAATACATCATATATTATGTCACAGGGCAACTCTTAGACATTATAAAGGAGTAGAGATAATACCATGCATCTTATCTGATCATAATGGAATGAAACTGGAAATCAACAATAAAAGAAGGAAGGAAAAATCATGCATCACTTGGAGAATGAACAATAGGTTACTGAATGATCAATGGGTTATAGAAGACATCAAGGAGGAAATTAAAAAAATTCTTAGAGATAAATGAAAACACAGACACAACATATTGGAATCTATGGGACACATTGAAAGCAGTGATAAGAGGAAAATTCATTGCCTGGAGTTCATTCTTTAAAAAAAGGAAAAACCAACAAATATATGATCTCATACTTCATCTCAAAATCCTTGAAAAAGAAGAGCAAAACAACAGAAAAAGAAGTAGAAGGCAAGAAATAATGAAAATCAGAGCTGAAATTAATGAAATCGAAACAAAAGAAACAATTGAAAAAATTGACAAAACTAAAAGTTGGTTCTTTGAAAAAATAAATAAGATCGACAGACCCTTAGCCATGCTAACGAAGAGAAGAAGAGAGAGAACTCAGATTACTAGCATACAGGATGAAAAAAGCAATATCACAACAGACACTTCAGAAATACAGAAGATAATTAGAAATTATTTTGAATCCTTATACTCCAATAAAATAGAAGATAGTGAAGGCATAGATAAATTTCTTAAGTCATGTGATCTACCCAGATTGAGTCAGAAGGATATAGACAACCTAAACAGACCAATATGAATTGAGTAAATATAAGAACCCATCAAAAGACTACCAACTAAGAAAAGCCCAGGACCGGATGGGTATACAGCAGAGTTTTACAAAACCTTTAAAGAAGAACTAATACCAATAGTTTTCAAGCTATTCCAGGAAATAGAAAAAGAGGGAGAACTTCCAAATTCATTCTACGAGGCCAACATCACCCTGATTCCTAAACCAGACAAAGACACTTCAAAGAAAGAAAACTACAGACCAATATCTCTAATGAATCTAGATGCAAAAATCCTCAATAAAATTCTGGCGAATCGGATACAAAAACATATCAAAAAAATTGTGCACCATGATCAAGTAGGATTCATCCCTGGGATGCAAGGCTGGTTCAATATACGGAAATCAATAAATGTTATACACCACATCAATAGACTTAAAGATAAGAACCATATGATAATCTTGATAGATGAAGAAAAAGCATTCGACAAAGTAAAGCATCCCTTTATGTTCAAAACTCTAGAAAAACTAGGGATAACAGGAACATACCTGAATATTGTAAAAGCTATCTATGCTAAGCCTCAGGCTAGCATCATTCTGAATGCAGAAAAACTGAAGGCATTCCCTCTAAAATCTGGAACAAGACAGGGATGCTCTCTCTCACCACTTCTCTTCAACATAGTTCTCGAAACACTGGCCAGAGCAATTAGACCGACAAAAGAAATTAAAGGCAAAATTATAGGAAAAGAAGAACTTAAATTATCACTATTTGCAGAAGACATGATTCTATACCTAGCAGACCCAAAAGGGTCTACAAAGAAACTATTAGAGCTAATAAGCGAATTCAGCAAAGTGGCAGGATATAAAATCAACACGCATAAATCAAAGGCATTCCTGTATATCAGCAACAAAACCTCTGAAATGGAAATGAGGACAACCACTCCATTCACAATATCCCCACCAAAAATAAAATACTTGGGAATCAACCTAAAAAAAGAGGTGAAAGACTTATACAATGAAAACTACAGAACCCTAAAGAGAGAAATAGAAGAAGATCTTAGAAGATGGAAAAATATACCCTGTTTATGGATAGGCAGAACTAACATCATCAAAATGGTGATATTACCAAAATTTCTCTATAGGTTTAATGCAATGCCAATCAAAATCCCAATGGCATTTCTTGTAGAAATAGATAAAGCAATCATGAAATTCATATGGAAAAATAAAAGACCCACAATAGCAAAAGCAACTCTAAGCAGGAAGTGTGAATCAGGCGGTGTAGTGATACCAGACTTCAAACTATACTACAGAGCAATAGTAACAAAAACAGCATGGTACTGGTACCAAAACAGGCGGGTGGATCAATGGTACAGAATAGAGGACACAGAAACCAATCTACAATACTAAAACTATCTTATATTTGATAAAGGGGCTAAAAGCATGCAATGGAGGAAGGATAGCATCTTCAACAAATGGTGCTGGGAAAATTGGAAATCCATATGCAACAAAATGAAACTGAATCCCTTTCTCTCAACATGCACAAAAGTTAACTCAGAATGGATCAAGGAGCTTGATATCAAATCAGATACACGGCATCTGATAGAAGAAAAAGTTGGCTACGATCTACAGTCGGTGGGGTCGGGCTCCAAATTCCTCAATAGGACACCCATAGCACAAAAGTTAATAACTAGAATCAACAAACAGGACTTACTCAAACTAAAAATTTATTTCTCAGCAAAAGAAACAATAAGAGAGGTAAATAGGGAGCCTACATCCTGGGAACAAATCTTTACTCCTCACACTTCAGATAGAGCCCTAATATCCAGAGTATACAAAGAACTCAAAAAATTAAACAATAAGAAAACAAATAACCCAATCAACAAATGGGCCAAGGACCTGAACAGACACTTCTCAGAGGAGGACATACAATCAATCAACAAGTACATGAAAAAATGCTCACCATCTCTAGCAGTCAGAGAAATGCAAATCAAAACCACCCTAAGATACCATCTCACTCCAGTAAGATTGGCAGCCATTAGGAAGTCAAACAACAAGTGCTGGCGAGGCTGTGGGGAAAACGGTACACTTGTACTTTGCTGGTGGGACTGCAATTTGGTGCGGCCAATTTGGAAAGCAGTATGGAGATTTCTTGGAAAGCTGGGAATGGAACCACCATTTGACCCAGCTATTCCCCTTCTTGGTCTATTCCCTAAAGACCTAAAAAGAGCATACTACAGGGACACTGCTACATCGATGTTCATAGCAGCACAATTCACAATAGCAAGACTGTGGAACCAATCTAGGTGCCCTTCAATAGATGAATGGATAAAAAAACTGTGGCATTTATACACAATGGAGTATTACTCTGCGTTAAAAAATGACAATATCATAGAATTTGCAGGGAAATGGATGGCATTAAAGCAGATTATGCTAAGTGAAGCTAGCCAATCCCTAAAAAAACAAATGCCAAATGTCTTCTTTGATATAAGTAGAGTGACTAAGAACAGAGTAGGGATGAAGAGCATGAGAAGAAGATTAACATTAAACAGGGATGAGAGGTGGGAGGGAAAGGGAGAGAGAAGGGAAATTGCATGGAAATGGAAGGAGACCCTCAGGGTTTTACAAAATTACATACAAGAGGAAGTGAGGGGAAAGGGAAAAAAAAACAAGGGGGAGAAATGAATTACAGTAGATGGGGTAGAGAGAGAAGAGGGGAGGGGAGGGGAATAGTAGAGGATAGGAAAGGCAGCAGAATAAAACAGACACTGGTATGGCAATAGGTAAATCAATGGATGTGTAACCGATGTGATTCTGCAATCTGTATACGGGGTAAAAATGGGAGTTCATAACCCACTTGAATCAAATTGTGAAATATGATATATCAAGAACTATGTAATGTTTTGAATAACCAACAATAAAAATTAAAATTAAATAAAAAAAAACAATGTTTATGGTTGAACAAAATTGTTAATGGAATTAATGACCTTGGATTGTACACTTAAAAATGGTTTAAGGTGCTGGTATTTTGGCTCAGCAGTAGAGTGCTCACCTAGCACTGGCAGGACCCTAGTTCAATCCTCAGCACCACATAAAAATAAAGGCATTGTGTTGTGTCCATCTACACCTAAAAATAAATAAATAAATAAATAAAAATAAAAAAAAATAAATTAAAAAGTTTTAAAAAGCCAGGAACAGTGGCACACATCTCTAATGCCAGCAACTAGGGACGCTGGAACACGATCATCACAAGTTCAAGACTAGCCTCAAAACTTAATAAGGTCATAAGCAATTCAACAAGACTGTCTCAAAAAAAAAAAAAAAAAAAAAAAAAAGATTGGTGATATATCTTAGTGGTAAAGTATCCCTGATACCATAAATAAATAAATAAAATGGCAAATTTTATAAATACCACAGTTTTTTTTTAATTAATAACACCATTTTAAAAGCCGTTAATTTGTACACTTCATTTTAGTTTTTGGTGCTCAAGTTTGAACCCAGAGCTTCATGCATGCTAAGCACATGCTCCACCATTGAACTATACCCCCAGCCCAAACTGTACAGTTCATTTATTTGGTAGCACTGGAGATTGAACCTAGTACCTCATACATATTAGGCAAACACTATACCACTAAGCCAAATCTCTAGCCCCAAACTGTACACTTTAAATAACAGAATGTATGGTATATGAATTATATTTCAATAAACAAGAGGAAAAGAAACAATGAGGTGAGGAGAGTGGCACAGACTCTCCTCTATTCCAACTACTTGGGAACCAAGGCAGGAAGATTGCAAGTTCAAGGCCAGCCTCAGCAATTTATTAAGACCCTGTCTCAAAAAATAAAAGCACTGGGGATATAGCTCAGGGTAAAGTGCCCCTGGGTTTAATCCCCAGTACAAAAAAAAAAAAAAAAAAAAGAAAAAAAAGCAATAATATATTAAAAATCCAATGAAGGCATAGTGCTATGATTGAAAACTTCTGAGAAGACACTCTGTTCCCTGTGCAATCTAGCTCTCTAGAGACATGTTTCCTTACATTATAGATATAAAACCCACTCCTTTTGCATTCACACACCTACTCTAGTTTCAAGCATATACAGTGTATTTTCTAAATTGCAATATGCTGCTTGTTCAAGTATAAGGTTCTATATGTTATAATACAAGTTGCTTTTAATATGGTAATCTTTTAAATATTTGAACTGATAAGTGAGGATTCCAGTAGAGACACCACTTTGAATAAAGATTCCATGGATAGATTACATGGAAATTCACTTAATTTAAAATATATATATATTGATGAACAATTTATAATTATTGTGTTCATAATGAAATAAGAACTTCTTTGGGATTGATTTAAAAATTGCCGCAGTCTGGCTGGGCACAATCAGGAGCCACTTGTCAAAAGAAACTAACTTTATTTTTAGAACCACACACGCCAAACAAAACAGCCTCTCAGGAAAAACCCTCAGAGCCTCAACTGCCACCACCGGCTTTCCACAAGCCTCTCTCTCCCACACAAGCTTCTTTAAATGTCTCATGTGCAAAAATGCAAGGTGTATCTTACTTAGATAAGCAAGTTGGTCTTTTTATTTTAAACTAATTGTCACCCTCATACAAACACAGTTCTCATCGTTTCTATGCTAACATTGTTTCTAAAAGAATTCCAATAGGCTAGGAGAGAACACCAAATCTCATATCTCAACTGGGCAGAGTGTCGAAGTCAGATGAGAAATTAAAATAGTATTTCTTTGAAGATTTTAAAATAACCCCTACTGCTGCTACTTTGCTGTCCTTCTCGTCTGCCTTCTTTATATTTAATTTTTAAATGAGCAGCAGTTTACATAATTGTTTATGTTCAAGTATTTTTATTTTCATAATTTAGGAATTAGCAAAAAGACATAAATCCCTTTGCACACCAGACTATGGTCTAAAGTTAAAAGTTAAAGCTCTAGTATTGTATTTACATTATTAAAATATGTACATATGTTCCTTAAATATTGATATTTTTAAAAGAAAAACACTGCTATACCTTAGTAAAGTCTGAAATAATTAGCGCTCTTGCTTTCCTCAGCTCTGCCTAGTGCAGGTTGACAGCACATACTTCTCGATTGCTAAATGACCTCCCACCGCATTTAATTTGAATGTTGCTCTGACACCTTTAATCAACCATTAAATGTTACCAGCAGAAAACAGACCGAAACCTTCAGATGATTTTGCAAAAGTATTCAATACTGTCACAAACAATAAGCTTTGTTTGCATTGTTCACTCTTGCCCTACCTTAACCTCACTTGTGCTTTTCAAACAAAATTGAGCTACACAATAAAAAGCTTGCTAGAATATGATTAATTAACATCCATTTCCCCCAACAATGGGTTCTTCCTATTCAAAATGGATAACTCGAGGAACATATCCTTGCTGAAGAAATTAGGCCAGGGAAATCTCTTTCTCCAAAAAAAGGAACGTATACAAATTTAGCATTTTGGTATTCAAATGGAAATACATACTTGTTGATATACTGTCCACCCCAATAAAATACTTACACAAAAGAAACAGTAATACAAGATTAGGAAGAATTCCATTATTTTTTATGTCTGTGAAGTCAGGCAATTAAGTGTGCTTGACCTAGGTTTACTTGTGTGGGCTCTATCTCTGCATACCAGGTAGCCTTGTTGCCATGGGTGGATTAAAGAAATTGTGCAGATTCAAACCACTGAATCCTAGTGAGTAGTTTTTGAATTCTTTGCTGCAGTTCAATGTTGGGAGAACACTCAGCTTTGATAGCAACACAAAGAGGAGTATTGAAAATCCACTCTGCTGATACCTAACAACTGAACCTTTGGGTGTTGCTGTGGAAGCAGAGGCATGCAAACCCATTGAGTGTTAGAAGTACATGTAAAGTCAAATGAGTAAATGTTGATGTTTGGCGGTCAGGAGCTGAGGAAATGAAAACTGAGGTGTCTTAAGAGTTGAACAGGCAGGTAGCATATACAAACAGGCCTGAGACAGAAGCCACAGATAATGCTTCAGGGACTTCAGAAAGGAAAAGTCTCACACCTGTTTGTACCAAGCTGGGCTGTATTTACACTAGTACCCTTCAGAAGGAGAAGATGCAGTGAGCACAGGCCTCCCTGATTACCTTTGTGTCAACACAATGGCTAGCTCAATAAATTTCTTGTTTTTAGTGATGTTAAGGGACGGGCAGAGAAGGATGGTGGCAATAGGAAGTTAAGAGAATAATTCTATAAAATGAGCCTATTGTGCTGAACTCCACATGTTTTCTTTTCACGAAGCAACTTACCTGCAGCCCATGGCCTCAGTGGACAGGATACAGCATATCCCTCACCAAACTACCTGTTATCTGAAGGAGAAATGCAGGCCCAAGATAATGTCTATGGGAGGAACCCAGGAGATTTTGGTGTCTAGATACTGAAACAAAAGGGAGATAAGGATAATTCCTCCTAACAATAAAATCTATAAGAACTTATGATTAAGAATCCAATTAGAACTGGTGAGCAGGGGCCAAGGTGATCTAGAGCTGATATTGGTAGGGGGTACCTAAAAGTCTCATATGTCTTCTTGCTGTGAGTCAAGCTTTAAGAAGTAAACCTGGGTGGGAATCTTCTCTGGGATCCCCAATAAAACTAGAGTACAGGAGAATCACATTGTCTTTCTCCTCTCTGAGAGGACCCTCTCTCTCCCTTGAGTGTTCCTTTTCTTTTTTCCTATCCGTTCAGTAAAAATTATTTGTATTACTCTGAGCGACATATCTGAAATCTGACTTGATCATAAGAATCTGGGTTTGAAGGGTGGGTCTTAGTGCTGCCTCAATTTTTCAGAAGGCCTCATCTCTCTGACATTGAGATTTATCATCACGAGGAATGACTTAGTTACTTTAGAAAATATTCCTAAAGTCTTAAATGTTCTCAGATACATGTAGAAAATAACTTTAATTATCTTTTGTTTTTTCTTTTACATAAAACATTTCCTTTTCAGTGGGTGAAATAATTGGGAGGGTCTGAAAGTAGAAATTGGTAATAACTGAAGTAGAGCCACCAGTAAATCAATGAAGGAAAGACCGATATAAGAACAAGAGACTATTGTCAGTGATCAAGTTTTTGATGCTCAGTATCATAGTATATGAGGGACGTTTTTGTTCTTTTTGCTCTCAAACATTCATTAACAATAATAGTCCAGCTTATCATTTTAGATTTCACACTGGTAATTTCCACAAATAGGGGAGATATATGGATCCAAGTGAAAGACATAAGTTAAATAACTAATTTTAGATTGCTGCAAGTATGCTTTAAAGAAGAATTTCAAATAAAATGTATTGATTACACTCTTTTCCTTTTTGAAGCCAATATTGTACTGTAAATTTTAAAAGACATCCATAGTCTTATAGAGACATTTTGAAAAGAAAGTCATAATCAAGAGATTAAAGAAACCTGAAATAATACCTCAAAAAATCACTATAAAATATTGGCAGAATAATTGATGGATATTATATTTAATAAATCAATGGATTAAAAGTAAATACTCAGTTCAATGTACATAAATATGCTCTACAGATCTTGGTTATTATTACCATACTCTTTTCTGTTTGGAAAGAATATAACTGTTTTTCTTCAATATAACTTCATGTCGTTAAATATCTTCCAAAATCTCATATAAATAGCATTCTATTATACCAATGTACCTAATTTATATAGTCAGAAAACTACATGAAAATTATATAAGACATTTAAAGTATTAAAAGAATACCATCTGTGATTAAGGGAGCAAACCCTACAGAAAAATAAATAATCATCATCATGATAAGTGATACAAGAATTGAAAGACAAACTAGATCCAGATTTTTTGTTTGTTTGTTTTGGATCATGGATTAATATAAATTTTGTATTTCCATCAGGTCAGTTTGAATGATTTCTTTCAATGTTGATTATATTTAAATAGCACTCCCATTTAAGTTCAGCTTCCCTATTAATCTTATAAAATGATTTGAGGAAAAAGCAATTAAAACATTCCTATTTTGTGCCACTAAAAATTATTTAAAAGAAAACAGACAAGCATTTCATACTGTGTAGAAAGTTTAGTTCTCAAATCCATCTTTGTTGAAAAGTAAAGAATTGACCACTATTTTTTTGTTTATCCTGGGCAACTATATTAGTTTCCAATAGTTGCTTTCATATTTTATAGTTTTTTAATAAAAAATTAAATTTTAAGTAGATAGCATGTGTATACTGCAGGAGTCCAGCTGCAGCAAAATAGCTGGGGGGTGACGAACAACTTGTGTACGTTGATACAGCAGGAGAGGGAGCCGTTTATTGTAGGACAACAGAGGTATTTATACATTCCACACAGCTTATCTTAATTAGCATAAACTAGATACAGCAGTCAACCAATAAGAAATCTCCACACTTAATGGCTCACTGGCGCCACCTCACAAACCACTCCCCCTGGCAAAATACCAGGTGCCATCCTGACTTTTTTACAGACTCTAACATTTCTCTGGCAAAATGCCAGGCACCATCCTGACTTGTTTACAGACTCTAACAGTATACTATAGGGTTCTCTGACTAAACCTAATTTGTATTGGGTAAACTTTTCCATGGAAAATTTTTGCTTATTTAACTTTATTTTTCTAACTAAGATTTGCTTTTCTTAAAAAACTGGGTGTTGGATATTTTCACACCTGTATGAACCATTTTTTTTTATCTTTACCTCTCTTCAATGGACCTCAGTGTTCATCAGTTGTTTCTGGCATTGACCATCTCTACCTTAAGCTCTCTTTTAACTCTGGGCCAATATGCATACCAACATTTATATACCTTTTATGTTGCTGGGCTTTCAAGCTTTCCTTATGGAGTCATGAAAACTGGAGGAGGAATAATAGAAATATTAGAATTACCATTGACCATCTTAACAGTTGGTAGATTAGTGAATCTGTATGAAACATTGATAAACTAAGTTATTGTGCAACTGTTCCTGAGAGACTAATTTCTAATGATCTTCTCTTGAAAAGAAATGCAAAAGAACTAAATTTAAATTTGAGTGCCAACAAAAAACAAATTGAATTCTTTGTGCCTCAGCACTTAAAAGCTCCCTCATGGGCTTTAAAGTAGTATCTACCAATATTACAGAATAACTTCCAATTTGTAAACCAGACACTCTTGTCATTAAAAAATATCTGAGCTATAAAAAACAGTACCAACAATGAAAAAATGTGAGGTTGCATCTAAAATGTAAATAATATTGTGAGAACATAAAAATCTTCTTTTACTTTAAAATTACCTGTAGCCTCAGTCCTACCCTTTTTGCTAAAACTGAAGAAGATCCTCTTGATCATAATAGATGTTCTTTTTATCATCCTGTAATCCTGAATTAGCTGGATCATCCCTATAGTCTCTATAATCATTAACTCTATCCCTCGTATATTTTTGTTAATATCTAATATGCCTGAATCTAGATTAAATCTGTTGTCTATTTCTGGTGAAACAATCCTCTCTGCTTCTATTTTGTACAGAAGTTATGGATAAACAGAAATATAAAGTGAATTTGTGATTTTATTCATTTTGCAATGGAAGACTAGCTTAACTAAAAATAACCTTTCTTTAAAAAAAAAACCCTTGCAAATCTGGGGAAATAATTTCCAAAAATAAAAAAAAATGCTTGAAAGTATTAAAGTAGTAGGCTTAAGAGGTAAGGATACTTCAAAGAAGAAAATGCCCCAAAAGTTATGCCTGAAATGTTGTTTATCTACTAAAAAGGTTTCCATCTTAACCAGAGGGCTTTAAAGAATTGGGATAGAGCAACTCTTTTTCAGGGATGTGGTCTTGAGGATTACAGGTTTTTGTTTTTTTTTTTATTGTACCTCTATAAAGGTATAAGTGTCATTTATTACAGTTGTGATAACTAAAAATGTCTCCAGAAATGTCATATGTCCCTTGGGTGCCCACTGTAGGGACATTTGATGATTCAAGAGAAGATTCTTAGAAGTATGATGGAACTGTGACACTTCCTTTTGGCTAGGGTACAAACTTTGCTATTCAAGACATTCAAAAAGAGTTCCCAGGTTAGATTCCTGCAGGGTTATTATATACAAGTAAAGTTTAGGAAGAATTCTTGACAAAGACCCAACTGTGAATCAGCCCAATTCCTGACTGGATGAAAATCATCCACCAGATAGAACTACCTAGGATAGCCAAAAGTTGATCCTTTGAATAAAGGTAAACCAATGCTCATAGATTTTTATACACATATTTAATTATTGTAAAAGGCATGAAAGAAGATAAAAATTAACACAAATCCAAGAAAAACAATTAATTAAAATAAATTCAGAGACTTTATAGGCACTGGCTCAACAGAAATGGGTTTAAAATAACATGTTTAAAAAATTAAATTTCAAGATAGATTAAAAAAATAATGATGGGGAAAATAATAGAATAAAATTTATATTGTAGAATTGCTGTATAATAAAAATCAAAACTAAAATTAAATATATGAATTTAAAATCAGATTAGACACTGGAGAATCTAGTGTTATTGAAGTTTTAATTTTTTTAAAGACTACTTTTTTATTCTAAAAAATGTTAAATTTTTTCTCATAGGTTTTTGCTCATCGAATCCTATGGATTATCTGTATTTTTTTTAAATAAGATCTCTGTGTTTCCATTTGAATGTATGATGGGATTTGCATTTTCTATTTTTGTATACTGATACCTTATTCAAATGTTTGTGTTAGATTTGAGTTTTTTGATACTTTAAAAAAAAAAAAAAACTTTCTCTTGAATCTTCCACATAGTTATTTAATCAAGAAACTAGGTGCACTTGTCTTTTTTTCTAATTCTTATTCTTCAAATTGTTTCTCTTTTTCTCACTTTAAATAATAACTGTAATTCAATGCTGTATATCAGCATATACAGTAAGATAGTGAGACCTCTTTATTTTAGTGGGAATAGCTAATTTTTTCCCCCTGTGTTAGATATGGCTTTGCATTTAAGCTGTACAGATTTTTATCAAGGTTAGGAAGTCACTTTTATTTTATCCCTGCATTGTTTAACAAATAATCACTAGACTCTGAAAGTTTATCTATAGGGTAGGAATTATATTAACAGATATATTATGTTGAACTACATTGAGCCATCCTTGGATTTCTGTGATAAATCCTATCTGATTATTATGTATATGTATTACTTTTATTGTGTGTTTAAATTATTCTGATATTTTATTCATGACTAAATGGACCTTGTTTAAACTTCTCTGTCTTGGCACAACCTTGCTTGGGAATAGCATAAATATCTTCATTCATTTAAAAAAAAATCCTTTCAATGTTCCCCATTTTAATATCCTCAACAATTTGAGTGTTATTACACTTAACTGGTCTTAAATATTTAGTAGGGTTTTCCAATGGAACTCAATCTGTTTCGTTTTGGAAGATGGCACTTTGAAATTAGTTTTTGGTCTGTTGTTTTGATTTATTAAAAGTTTTTAACACTGGGAGTAAAAAGACAATAGATATACAATGTTTTATTGATGCATTTTTGTATCACTGAAGCTGAAAAGTAACATCGTTTTGAAATGGAAAGTTTTCACTTCAGCTCTGTCTCAAAAATCTGTTCTTCATCTCAGGTATTCCCTCCTAAAGATGTCTTAGATAACTCTTATCTGTGAAAAAAATAATTCATCTTCTTATACATTTCTTCTTTTATAGGGTATGATTCCATTGGAAGAATTTCTGATTATTTCCATAATTAAGGGCCTCATTTCTCTTTAGTGCTTCAAGGTCTGAATTCCAGATGTGACCTTCAGGACTCAAGTCAGTTCTTAGCATCAGCTGTTCCTGCAACCAAGTTCAGCCTCAGATATTGCTTATATTGAACATGATTCAGCATCTTCTCTTGGTTTGGTCTTCTTACTTCATTTGTTTTTCTATTTAGTGAGCACTTTGGCACTTGGTAGGTTCACCACAAAGGTGGTGGATATATAATAACAAATGGTGTATAATAGAACAACTAATACCATTACAGATGCTATAAAAGAGGAAAAAACTTCAGCAATAACCTGTTAAAAAGATGTAGAAGAGTATATCTGCTTATTTGAATCCCACAGAAACACGTCACAATAAACAACATTCAGCACAATTGGATAATTAAATTAAAAACTGAGGCTAACTTATTTTTGTGCTATCAATTCTCTATACTTCTCAATCCTAATCCACCTTGAAGGGAAATTTGTGTGTACAGGATTTCTCTTTTACCCAGACATCAGGTGATGATGAATGGATATGTTATTTTGTTGACAGTTTTTAGAACTTAAACAACAACAACAAAATGTGCTAAGTCAAATTTTTAAAATGTCAGGTTTTTTTTTTTTTTTTTACTCTGTTCTTGATAGCTTAAAGTAACAAAGTAATGAGTAATTCCCAATTTGGCAGCTAGCATGTATTTTCTCTATTAACTAGTTAAAAACAAACTTGGTAGTAGAATTACAATTTATGTTTAAGTACAGTAGTAGAATTACAATGTTATGTTTATGTATCTGAATATTCACATATTAACTTGGAAAGAACACTTGATGTTAGAGACTTCCTTTTTCCCCCACCTAATGAAATTAGAAAATGACCTTTCCCATGACAACAGAATTCCTGTCACCATGATATAAATTTCTTTTCTGGAAATATTTATATGAACAACTAAAATTTTTCTATGAATTTTCCATTTTCTCAAAGTATATATCTGATAAACACATATCATATACTCAAAACAAAAATCTTCATTATTTGAGTTAGTCAAGGTCAAGAGTATCTCAAAATCAGAGAATGTGATTGCTTCACATTTATGTTTAACACCTTACCATGTTATAAAATTCAACATCATCCATCGTGGTGGTGCACATCTGTAATCCCAACTGCTCAGGAGGCAGAGGCAGGAGGACCCAAAGTTTGAGGACAGCCTCAGCAACTTGGTGACACCCTCAGCAACTCAGCAGAAATCTGTCTCAAAAAGCAATAATAATAATAATAATAATAATAATAATAATAATAATAATAATAAATAAATAAAAAGGGCTACAATGTTGCTCAGTGGTAGAGCATCCCTGGATTCTATCCTGTGTACACACACAGACACACACATATATACAAACACACACACAACCAGTATCATTGTCAAGATATCTGTATGTTATTAATTGTATATAGAGAGGAGCTAGTTATATTCCTTTATTACTGATATTGGGGTAGGAGCATTCAAAATAAATGGAATATAATAACTGAGTTACTACTTCTGCAATTTATGAAATTCTTATTATTGATTGAAGGATTAGACTACAGAGTAATTAGTGGTGTTTGAGCCCCAACTTTGTTTTTTCCTTCCCTTCCTTTTTAAAAAAAATTATTTATTCAGGAAATATGTCATGTTTTACTTGGAAATATGGATGGTTATGACCATATAATTTATGATATGTTAAATTGCTGTGGATTTAATGACTATGAAATAGTACATTTTAGTTCAATTTTATATTACATACCTAGCAAAGTAACATATTAAAAATAATAAAATGTTTCCAAGTTTAAGTTCTCTTCATATTGCTATTAGAAGTATAAGTGAACACAAACTTCCTGAAAAATAATTTGAAAATAAGTGTCAACAGTATTTAAAAGTTTATAATCTTTGGCCTAGTTATTCTTATCATAGGACTTTACCTATAAACAGTAGATAATCAGATAATAATTTAAATATAAGAAGTTCATCCAACATTGTTTAGTGTAATACTGGGATTTAACTACATACCCACTAACAACAAACTATCCTCTATTCTGTACCCTGTTGAATATTCAATTGTACAAAGATCAGCTTAGCTCATAAATCCCATTTAACTCTTAAAAGTCAGAATTTTAAAATTGGAAGCAAAAACTATACAAATTAAAGCAATGCTCAAACTAAATGCACTGTCCACACCTGAAAAGAAAGTTCCAGACACATTGCATTCTGTATATTCCTTGAGTATGTAAAAATTATTAATACCTCAGGGCCTTTACATTCCAGTCACTGTCATGGGATCCATTTCAATACCTGTATTAAAGTTCTTTGAAATATCAGGTTAATGTCATCTCTTGAATTCTATGTCCCCTTATACTGAAATATCAACTGCCATGAGCAGGAGGGTCTGGCCTATACCCTTCAAAATCAACCTATGTAGTTTTTACTTATTTATTTATTTATGAAGACATTTATTTTTTATTTATTTTTTTAAGGTGGACACAATATCTTTATTTTATTTTTATGTGGTGCTGAGGATCGAACCCAGTGCCTCACGTATGCCAAGCAAGCAGGCTACCACTTGAGCCACGTCCTCAACCCTAACATATGTAATTTTTTAATATATTTTAGGCATGTGAAAATCTTGATTAATAATGAGTAAAAAAAGAATACTAGAAGGGCTGGGGTTGTGGCTCAGCAAGGCCCTGGGTTTGATCCTCAGCACCACATATAAATAAATAAAATAAAGGCATTGTGTCCAACTACACCTAAAAAATAAGTATTTAAAAAAAGAGAATACTAGAAAATTATGGAAAGCATTAAAACACTAGTGATAATTTATAGGAAAATAATGAGCATTCAGCTCAGTTTAATTATCATATACATATATACGTATAAGCAGAGAGAAATTTAAATGCACTTATATGTTGAGAGATATTACAGAAAAGTTTTTTAAAAATAATGTTGCTAAATTATCTTAAATATTTATAAGGAGAATAATAACATGTATGACATGGAAATATAGGTGTACACATTACTAAAAAGAAGTATCTCTTGATAAAAAAAGAACATAATGGCTATCAAATGTTTGGTAGTTGATGAAATTATTCGATATAACCAATGTTCAAAAGAATGTTTATAATCAAAAGTTTAGGTTTTAAAAATATTTCTTAGAGATTATATCACTTATGAATGAGAAAAAAATTACAGAGTAATAAAATTCTATTTGAAATTACCTTCATTGCCAGAGTTCAACTATTATTGACATATCTGTGCATCTAATATCATTGTGAAACGAAATGGAAATTAATGTAATTTTCTTGACATGATTAGTTATAAAATACCATAAGTGAATAAAGGATCTAGAAATAAATTACAGTGATCTTTTCTTCTACCCCAGAGAACTAGTCACTTGAATATTTCTTGGGTTTTTTAAAATTTATATTGTAAATATAATTCTGATAAATATTTAAAATTTTTCAAACAATTGTTGTCAAACATTCAGCAGTAGTATTTTCAGTAACTTGTTTGTATAGGCAATAGACTTCCTAAGAGTTATCATCCACATATGCTTCCAAATTAAATTTTTCAGCACATTTAATATTATATTGACCATACAATTATGGGCTTATGATATAATTAATCCCAGTGTAATTTTAAAAACAATTACAGCTTAGAAATATAATTACATAATTATTGTGTTCAACTTAGTATCATTAGAGAGACTACAGAATAAGGTAGATAATGACACAACTTCGATAGTTGAATTTTGTTCTTAAAATTATGTCATAGATACATAATACAGTCAATTAAAACTTATGCATTTAAGTAATATTCAGTTGTATTAGAATGACTGGGATTTTTTAAAGCTCTTTGACATGAATGAACAAAAGCAGAAAATATTCATTAGGAAAACAACTTGAGTTTTTTTTTTTTTTTTTTAAACATCATACTATATCAAAATATCTTTTAAGAAAAAATAAAAGTCTTTCACATTTTTTCAAGAAATTAAAGAAAGGAATGGTTTTTCAGTCCGATAATAGTTATCCATGTTAGTTTGTCTTTACAAAAGAGTCCCGATTTTGTCCAAATCAGAAATATGTGGAAATCCAATATCCATATTCCCAGTTTCCATATACTTAAATGGAACTATGGAACATGATTCTGCCCAGTTAAATAATATTCATCTATAAAATACGAGAAATAAAACAAAATTAGCTTATTTTCAATGTATAATGACCGATTTTAATTTAAACGAACTTCTTTTTACATTATTATCTCTACAATGGAGGAAATAATATCTTCAGAGTACTGGGGGAACCCTCAGTGCACAAAATCTGTTATGCTTTCAGGAACAGAGAATTTAATCTCCTATCAGGGCTTGTCCTAGCCACATGTATATTGGAGAAATACTCTCTATGCTTACAAATTTCTGGGAAGAGCATTAAGAAAGGAGAAAAAGTATTGCAACGAACATCTTATTGTGATTACTGCTTTAAAATTAATATTATAGTGTATTTTTGAAAAATACATAAATTTTCAAATGTTAGCCTTCTTATTATATTGCTGTCTCACTTAAACATAAGTTTACTCTCCATCATGCACTAAGGAGTATGATAGGAAAAAATAAGAAATTATTTAAAATTCTCATGTTTTTCTTTAAAGTACAGAAAAATCATTTTAATGTGTAAATCTTGAAAGAGTTCTTCAAGATTATCACAATTAGGCTGGAATCCAAATAACTCTAGACTGTAGATTTCAAATATTTGAAATAAATTCATTTTTTAAGTTCAATGATAGCCAAATTCTGTGGCTGACATTTTGTCTTAAAACTGTTGTTTCACAAAGAGAATGAGTGAGACAAGTTGTAAATTTATATGAGTGAAAAATCTATGATCTGAAGATTTAAAAACTTGATCTAAAATATTAAAATTAAGATTTTACAGGGGAAGATGCTTCAGAACATTATAATGGGCAAGAATTTGGGGGCATGGCCCCCAATACACAGGATACCAAAGGAAAAATAAACAAATGGGATTGAATTAAATGCAAATGCTTCTGCACAGCAAAGGAAACAATCATCAGTGTGAATAGGCAATATACAGAATAGGAGAAAATACTTGCAAACTATAAATCTAACAATGATTAGTATCCAAAATATATGAGGAATTCTAAAAACTAAATACTACAATCAGAAAATTCCAATTTAAAAAAGTGTTCAATAGACATATCTCAGAAGTAAACACAGACATGTCTAACAGGTATATTGAAAAATACTCAACATCACTAATGAGGAAATGCAAATCCAATCCACAATGAGATATCTTACCCTACTAAGAATGACTGCTTTCTAAAAGACTATAAACAACAAGTGCTGGCAAGGATCTGGAGACAATGGAACCCTTATATACTTTTGCTGAGACTATAAATTTGTGCAACCATTAGGAAAGTTAGTATGAAGTTTCCTCAAAAAGCTAAAATTAGTAATAATATATGACAGAAAAGTCCACTTACTGGAATATTGCTTTGCAAATAATACTCTTAAAAGAATTTTAAAAATCACATATTAGGAAAACATAATTCCAAATTATATTTATGTGATAAAGGATTTGTAACTAAAAACACTGAATAAGACACTAAAAGATGTAAACACCTCCCTGGTTGATGGATTAGGAGAATTAATATTGTTAAAATCATCATACTAACCAAGGCAATCTACTGATTCTATGAAATCCCTATCAAAATACCAATGACATTCTTCAGAGAAGTAGAAAAACAACCCTAAATTTCAAATGGAAGCTTGAAAGAACACAAATAGCCATAGCAATCCTGAGCAAAAAGAGCAATGCTGGAGGCATCATAATACCTAATTTTAAAATAGATGGCAAGACCATGTAACAAAACCAGTTGTCATAAAAACAGACACATGGACCGATGGAATAGAATAGAGAACCCAGAAATAAATCCCTACATCTACAGCTAAAGATTCTTGACAAAGGTGATAAAAACATACATTGGAGAAAAAACAGCCTCTTCAACAGATGGTGCTGAGAAATTGGGATATCAACATATAGAAGATTAAAAGTAGACCCTGGTCTCTCACTCTCTATAAAGTTTAACTAAAAATGGATCAAACGCTTTCACATTATACCTGAAACTTTGAAGCTACTAGAAGGAAATCTAAGAGAAATAAACAATTTGAGATACTGATGCAGGCAAATGATTTCCTAAATAGGACTGCAATAGTTCCAGAAACAAAAGGAAAAACTGACAAATGGCTTTTACCAAACTAAAAATCTTCTACACTGCAAAGAAAAACATCAACAGAGTGAAGACACAACAAAAAGGGAAAATCTTTGCCAGTTGTTCATCTGACATATAATTAATATTCATAATATATAAAGAATTCAAAAACTTAACCACCAAGTAACAAGTAATCCAGTCAGTGGACAAATGATCTGAACAATCACTTCCCAAAAGAAGAAATACAAATGACCAATAAATATATGAAAAAAAAATGCTAAATATCTTTAGCCCCTGGGGGGTATTCAAATCAAAACTAAATAGATTTCATCTCATCCTAGTCAGAATGGCTGTCATCAAGAATACAAAAATAATCAATTCTAGTAAGGATCATCAGTCTTTATGATTGGGGGAGCCTTTATACACTCTTGGAAGGAATGTGAATTAGTACAACCACAATGAAAATCAATATGAAGGTTCCCAAAAGACCTGAAAGTAGAACTACCATATGATTCATTTATACCAGTCCTGGTTATACACCTGAATGAAATGAATTTGACATACAAAAGCATCCTCTTGTTTATAGTGACACCATTCACAATAGTCAAAATCAATCAACCAGATACCCATCAACAGTTGAATAGAAAAGAAAATATGGCATATATACACAAAAGAGTATTATTCTGCCAAAAAGAAGAATGAAAGCATTTCATTTGCAGTAAAAAGATGCATGTAGAGATCATGATGTTAAGGGAATTAAGCCAGACACAGAAAGGTCTTACATGTTTTCTCATATATGTGGAAACCAAAAAAATAAGAAAAGAGAAAAAGATGGCCTGAAAGTAGAAGAGGGTCTGTAAAGGAAGAAGAAGAATGTTGGGGAAAGGGCGAAGAGGGGGGCAATAGAGGAAAGGTAAACAGGATCAAAGCACAAGCATGTATGTCTGGAAATATCATAGTGCAATCCATAAATTTGTATAATTAATATGCATTAATAATTATTTTTAAAAGTTATTGTTAGAACAATGAAAGGGCAAGCCATAGGCTGAAAGAATATATTTGTAAAATTTACTTCAAAAACTCCCACAATGCAATACATAAATGGGTAATTGTTTTTTAACCCAAATACAAACAAAGGGATTAGTATCTAGAATATCACACCCCATCTAAGAATTTATGCATATAGTAAATAAGCATAGTAGAAGATACTCACCATCAGTTTTCATTAGGGAAATGCAAATTAAAACAATAAGATATAGTTAGACATATTAGAATAATTAAAGTTTAAAAAAACCTGGCAATAATGTTGGCAAAGATAGTAATAGGAGGTCATGGCCATTTTGGAAGAAGTTGGTATGTTTCTTACAAAGTCAAACATGTGACTGATAATCAAGATCCTAGGTATTTATTCAACTATTTGAAAATTTACATTCACTCAAAATCATTTATGTGAAAATCATAGCAGGATTATTTACAATTGCCCCAAACTGGAAGGAATCAAGATGTCTTCAATATGTGAATGGATAAATTAACTGATATACAGCTACAGTTTAACATTATAAAGTAATAACAGGGAATGAGCCATCACTAAGGAGGAAGTTTAACTGCATATTACTAAGTAAAATAAATGAGTCTGAAAAGTCTACATATTTATATGACACTTGGAAAAAATTGAGGTTAGGAAAGGCAAGGATCTAATGCTTACTATAAAACAAGAACCTATCAAAATGCATGACAATCTCACTGATGGGGTTGGAGAAGATGTGTTCTTATTGAAGTAACTTTAAAATGAGTGAAGATTCTAAGATGATAGACAACTAAAACTCTTTGTAACAGTAAAGAACAAAAAATCTGTATATAAGCCCCAAATAAATAGTCTTTACTTGTTTAAATTTGGATGGGTTTTGTTAATTTTAAGGCTAGACTTCAGGGGAATGCAAATTAACACTGTTATTTTTCTAATATTAAACAGTTGAGATAATCAACGTATAAAGAGCAAATATTTATTTTGGCTCATTGTCTGAGCCTTCTGAATCCATGTTTAACTGCTCTGGGGCTTTTGGGTCTTTGGCAAAACAGTGCATCATGATGGAAGTAAGTGGTAGAGCAAAACTGTTCACCTCATGGCCAGAATGCAAAAGGGAGAGAAAGAGGAAGGGACTGGGATCCTTCTATGCCCTTCACAGGGCATGCCCACAATGATCTAAAGACCTTTCACTGGGCCCAACTCTTTTTTTTTTTTTGTAACTTCTCCATAGTGCCACTGTGGAGCATAAGCTTTTATATATGCCTTTGGGGAACAATGCAGATTCAAACAATAGTCAAAGTCATAGTGTTACTCTATATGTATGCTTACATGGTAAAGTTAAATAGCTAATGATTCTGAGCCTTGGTGAGAATGGTTAGCTGAGGTTTTCAGTTGGATATGATTTTTGCACTGTGGTATATTTGTCAAGTCTGAAAACATTTTGGTTTTCACAACTAGAGGGGAGGGCTGTGTTACTGTGCTTTTGGCATCCAATATGGGAAGATGCCAATATGATAATAAACATAAAATGCACAGGAAAGGCCCCCACAACAAAGAATTTGCACAAAATCTCTAAGTACTGCTACTGAGAAATCCTGCTATAGAGCAAATATAACCCTCAAACATTGTGACTGGGAAAGCAAAATGATAAATGCATGCCGAAAAATACTGTGACAGTATCTTATGAAGTTAAATTTGCACATACCATATGACCCAGGAATCCCACTTTCAAATATTTACCTAAGGGAAATTAAAACATTTTCACACAAAGACTTGTGGGGAGATGCTCACAGCAGCATTATTTGTAATAATGGATAAACTGGAAACAAAATGACAAATGAATAAACAAATTTTGGTATCCATAAGACAGAATTCTACACAGTAGCAAAAAGAAACAAAATGTAAATATGCTATAGTAGATATGCAGGCTTGTGCAGGAGGCTAAAGGGAAGAAGAATAGATCTCACTCCATTTCCATGAGGCAGGACACTTCATCTCAGGTGACAGGCAACCCTGCCCATAAAAGCTATCCTTCAAGGCTAGGACTACTTTCTCAAAACAAAAAGAACTGGTGTAGCCAGCTTGTGGACTTTTCAACTTTGGAGTATGCCCAAAACACTGAGGCACTGTGCTTTGGGTGGCCCCAGGTTCATTGTAATACCATTTACATTGTAGTTCTGGTCCCCTGTAATTTTTTCTTAGGTATGTCTGGGAACATTTCTAATGTAGACTCAGATGCACTAATCCATTACTAGAAAGGGGTGTAACTACCCCAAGTAAATAACTCATGGCCTGGGAGGAACCCAAGGAGATCATAAAAGCCCACATTGCAGAAGAAACAAGGCCACCTACTGTCTCTTGGTATGGTCTAATTCACATTCTCTGGAGTATATTTTCACTTCACTGAATAAATCATTTATGCTGTGTCTCTCCACTGAAACCTTTCTTTGGGCAAGACATGAACCAAGGAATATCACCTCCCAGTAACAAATGCATTGTCAGCATGGTGAGTGGCAAAATCAGTGTTAAGTAAAACAAGTCAAAACAAAAGACTTTATAGTCTTTGGTCCCATAATTTTTGATAGAAAATTCTAGAATAGGTAAAATTAAAATGACAAAAGTCTGGTCAGCCATTGCCTAGGGCCAGGGGCAGGAAAGTACATATAATGCAAGGGCACGAACTCTAAAGGATAAGCAAACTATTCTGTACCTTCATTTTGTTAATGATCAAGTTATGTAATTACTAAATGCACCTAAAATGAGTAAAAATGACTGAATAAAAATTTCCCCCCATAAATATGTTAACAATTTTTAAATAGAAAGTGTCCAATTGGGTACAATTAACTACCTGTGTTAAATGCCCTCAGAGAGGTCATAAGATACAAACAGAAACAAGAGGTCACTGATCACCTTTTTAAGAGCAGTTTGAAGTTGGTGGGGTTAATATCTTCAGTGAGCTGTGCATAAACGGGGAGTAAGAAAACAGATAATAAATGCACAGAACATTTTTAGTAAGTTTTAATTGAATTACAAAGAGAGATTGCATGACATGAAAAACAAGGGCAGCTAAAGTGGGAATGTTTTATCATAGAAGGGATTAAGAAACTGAAGGAAAAGGTATG
>NW_026692677.1:0-55888 GCF_021218885.2 Marmota monax | reverse complement strand
AAATGGAAAGACAACAACCAGAGAAGCACAGGCCAGGTTAGTCCATCTCTGAGTGCACCTTTACTCACTGCCCAAAGATTAGAGAGTCTCATATTCACTCTAGAATTTAAAAATCCAAGAGAGTTTACTGAGAGCAGGAAAATTTTCTTTGTCAAGCTTCACTTTTGAGTTGGTATACAAATGAAAATTCTTGATTGATTGAATTTGTATATTCTTAAGCTGAAATGTGATAGCTCAAGAGGTCATCTCCTAGGGGAAAAATAGGTCGTAAAAATAAACTCTTGAAGGTAAAGAAGTGATCTTTAAGTCAAAATGAAGCCAATACTTAAACATTGCACAATCATGAAATGAACGATTTTGAATGGATGAATTGGACATTTGTGTGCTAAAAATAATGGATTTTCCTAAGTGATACAGACAGATCTTTCAGTGACTTGAATTGTACCAATTGAGAAAATCATGTTAATTTTGTCAGTTATTTCTGTTTATTAGGATAAGTTCTCAACCTATACCTGCTAAAGTTGATGTTGAAAGTACAGCAGTTATTTTTTTTCTTTTTCTAAAAGAAAAAAAAAAAAAAAACAATATACAGCAGATGTTGCTTGTCCAAACTGAAAGGCATATATCACATATCACTATTTTTAGATCGCACAGTCCCAGCTATTAATACATTTCCATTGTGAACTTACAGTTATTTCTGGACTAGAAAAAAAAATGAAGGAGTTTACTAATGGAAAGTAAAAATAACTTTAGCATGCATTACAACATATAAGTTGCTACCATCCCTACAATGACTATGCCTCAGGTTCTTGTCCTATTTCTCAGATGATTGACTTCAGAGATGCTAAGTGACTTTCTAAAGATGAGATATCTAGTTATAATAAAGGCGAGACTCAAAACCAAATGCTTAATTTCCAAGGCCAATGTTCCTTTCAATGCCCCCAAGGACTCTTTAAATTAAATAAGTAAAGAGATATTTTTCTCCTAAAACTATCTGTCATCTTTTTCTTTTTGTAAACACAGGATTCCAATTCATCTTGGAAAAATATTCTGATCCAAATATTTTCAAAACAAAAACAATATTTAAATTCTCCCATGGCTCATTAGTCATATGCAATTTAGCAGCACCTTCTTTGTGTTCCTTGTCTCGAAGACGGGAAATGTAGTTGACAAAACTATGAACATAAGAGTCATTGTTCCAAGGAAAAGCAGAAACCTGGGACATCAATGACTAGTTAAGAAACCAACTAATCAACTCCCCAAGCTTTCAAATTAACTTCTGTGTGGACTTTTAGATTTTAGATAAAATAACTGATATGGAAATATATACTTGCCTAACGACATTTTAATTCAAAGAATATCCACAAAATGACAACATATCAGGAGGTCTTTTTTCCTCTTATCCAGAGAATTTATCAGATCAGGAAGTTTTAGTTAGGTTAAATTTAACGGTGTTATTTCTAAAGGTACTCTGATAAACAATATGCTTCTTAAATGCCTCATAGCTAGATTTGATTATGTATAACTATATAGAAATAAATCTCAACTGTGTGTCATACATCCCACCAAGGGTCATTCTTCTATGACTTGGGAAATCTAATAAAAGCTACAAATCTATGGTTCACCTGGATATGAAAGAATTATCCATTCTTTTCAAGAAAATTTGGTCTTGCCTCAAAATTTCCTGCATCTTTATCAATTTCTGAGCATTTATAGCTGCATATTGCTTTTTATGATAATGGAAAGCAAATCAAATATTTGCAATCTCAATGAATCCTGACTCTTGAAGCATAACCTATTTTTGTCTAAACTGGACCCTAAAAAACACTCAGTCACTTTATCAATTTTTTATTTTTCTCAATTAATACCCGATATACCACAGCCTGGCAGGAGTGATGCACAGCAGAACAGTCATCAAGTAAGATAACCTTATCTAGCAAAGTGAGGCTACTTTTGCATTGTAGTGTCTATTTCTGAATAATTCAAGTATATTACAGATAAAGTCTAAGATTTAAATGTTTCTTTTGTTTCATTTTCCAACTGTCTACTCCAATCTCAACCCAGTTTATATTTTCTAAATACTTATAAAGGCAAATGCAGGGGAGTAGGAATTGCCTTGCATCAAAGTCAGAAATCAGGGTTGACTTGGGCTTCAGCATCACTGAGCTACATGACCTTCAGCCAACCTCTGATTTTCCTGGTTTCCACAAGGTTAAATTTTAGGATCACCAAGCCTTTTAAAGCTAATAGTCTTTGCTGCTAACTCACAAAATGAGAACGGAACACATTTTAGAAGCTCTCTCCCTTTTGTGGTTTTGACTCAATGCCAGATATGGAAATTGCATGGGAGGAGTGCAGTTTCCAGGTTTTAATGATAAATCCATGTGTGTACATGGCTCATAACTCTCATAATCTTTGGCTAAAGTGTATTATTCTAATGAAATGAGTACAAATGGGGTAAAGATTATATTTGGCTTAAAAATATCCTTTTAATAAACACATATTTGGTTAATATGGGTTTAATTTTTATTTTTATTTCATACTTCATATTTTCATTCCAATTTTAAAAAATTAAACTGAATATTGATTTAACTATCACTATCTTTTATAAAATGTTAAACCAATAGTCAATTAATCAAAACCAGTGAGTTTCTCTCTCTTTTTTTTTTCTTTTTTTGGAAAAGGTATTGAACCCAGGGTACTTAATAACTGAGCCACATCCCCAGCCCTCTTTTTTTAATATTTATTTTTTAGTTGTAGGTGGATACAATATCTTTATTTCATTTTTATGTGGTGCTGAGGATTGAACCCAGTGCCTCATGTATGCTAGGTGAGTACTCTACCACTGAACCACAACCCCACTAGCCCTTTTTTGTACATTTAATTTAGAGACAGGATCTCGCTGAGTTGCTTAGGGCCTCACTAAGTTACTGAGGCTGGCTTTCAACTTGTGATCCTCCTGCCTCAGCCTCCTAACCTGCTGGGATTACAGGCATGCACTACAGTGCCCTGCCCTAAAATCAGTAGTTTTCAACATTAGACTTAGCCAGCTTTAAAATCTCTATGCCCAGGCTGTACCTCAGACCAATCAGATTGGAGTCTAGAGGGAGAGCCAAGCACCAAGATGTTTTTAAAGCTACACTCCTCCCAAGCCACAGCTGATACTGAGAACAGCCATATAAATATTGCCATGTTTTCTTTGAAAATTACTATAAAATAAAGTGGCAATGGAGCTAGTTTTTCGATAGGCAATAGAAAAAAAAAGGGTCACTTCTTTATCCATGAGACACAGAGGAATAACAATTACTTGCTTCTTTGGAAATTCCAATTTTTTTCATTTTTCAAAATCTAAAAAGTTTGCCAAAATAGCTAATATCAAAATCAATACTGATAAAGTTAGATAACAGTTCTGATTCTTGTCACCTTGAAGAAACTCAAGAACACACTGAGCTGTCATACCATCAACCTTTGGCTGTCCCCATGATAGCATGACCTGGATTCAGGGCCATCATTCTTCTACAGTTTCTCACCTGTGCTACAGGATTCTTCTCAACCCCTTCTACTCTATGTGAGAATAATAAAACAAAATAAAACTTGACTTCTAAGAAGCACATGATCATGGAAGACATTTCAATATACTTCTCCCTGCCTCATACAAAGTTTTCAGATAGCAGGTTATCAAAAGCTATTTGTGGACTGTTAGATAATCTAACTATATTGAATAATAGTCTAAAATAATATGCATCCTTGTCCCATGTTTTGTTTTGTTTTTTTCTGGCAAGAGACCCACGGCTGATTTAAGGATAAAAGGGTTTCCTGAGCACCCTGTGGGTGTTGCCACCAGATACTGCCTCACTCTGAAAGGTGATAGGGACATGGCCTTCATCCAATGCCTTTTGTTGAAGGAAGGAAGGAAGGAAGACCCACCTCATAATAAATGAGAAAGGGAGATGATAACAAAGGTTTTCCTTTTTTCTTTTAAATTGTAACATCAAGGTATTGGAAAGTTAGGTGATTTTCCAGTCTATATACATACAAGAAAATAAGTAGGGTGAAAGCTAAAATGTGAGAGGGCAATATGTCAATTTGTGGACACTTACCCCAGTCTCCCTCCTTCTTTTGGATTTAATTAGACATGCTTTTTTGTTGTTGTTGTCATTTGTTTAAGATGGGGTCTTGCCATGTTGCCCAAGCTAACCTCGAACTCCTAGGCTATAGCAATCCTCCTGCCTCAGCCTTCCAAGTAATTGGGATTATAGACATGTGCCACCATGTCCATCTCGGCTAGATACCTTGAAAGTCACTATTCTCTCAAACTTCTTAGCATTTTCTGGGGGTGGCCTATCTCTATGAGTTTCAGAGGGAACCAATTATACACATCAGTCTGAATACTTCACTTTCAGACTGGAAGCTGTTTACTCTGGATCATTTATCCTGGCATTGAAACCCTCACTATAGCTTGTGGTCTAGTACCAACCATCACAGATTGCCCAGGACCGAGAGGTTCCTAGGAAATGGAGCTCCAAGGACAGAAACAGGGAAATGTTCTGGGCAAACGGGGGAATGAGGTGCTTTCTGGGGATAAACCTGATTTAACATTACACAAGGGAAATAGAAATTTTGAATGCTTTGGGAATAGATGTTCAGGAATCTAGAGTGGGTGTTTCAATCAAGTAGATAGGATCCACTACTAGATCTCAAATCTTTTTCAGATCACCAACTGGGTGTCCATAGTGGAGAAAGAGAGGAGCATAGGGTCTTGCCTGTCTGCTTTCTGACCATGGCCCCAGGGTGCTCTGCAACCTCACAGGCACAGCTCCTATGCTGAGCTCCCTCACACTTTTCACACTCTCTTCTCTCCCCTCTCTCTCTCTCTATCCCTCTCTTTCCCAATTTTCTTCTGTCTGCTCCCTGTCCTCACTTTTAATCTCTCTCTCAGTCTCCCTTTCTTTATCTCTTCCTCCCTCTTCTTTCTCTTTCTCGCTCTCCTGTAATGCATGTTCTTTATTTTCTCTCTCCCTCTTTGTCTACTCTTTTGTTCATTCCTAATGCTTTCTAGGATTCAGAATAACAAAAACAAAATTTAGTCCATTCACAAAAGGAATTTGGGAGTTTTTTTATTTGTTTGTTTGTTTGCAGTAGGTATTTGGTACCCAGAGGCACTTAACCACTGAGCCACGTCTTTAGCTCTTTCTTGTATATTTTATTTAGAGACAGGATCTTGCTGAGTTGCTTAGGGCCTCACTTAGTTGTTGAAGCTGATTTTGAACTCAAGATCCTTTGGCCTCAACCTCCCTCCTGAGCAGCTGGGATTACAATGGTGTGCCACTGTGCCCACCTGGGAGCTCTTGACATAGAAATAAAAAGCCAGTTATTTACTCAAAGTCTGTGAGGTTTTTTTTCACTTAAGGCATTCTTATTCATAATACTGATTCTCTCCAGTTGTGTGCTATTGTGCAGTTAATTTCATCTGTTCTATGTATTTGCTTATCTAGTTGCCCTAATCTCCTGTTTGACCAGTGCGGCAGCTTGAAGCTCAGGGGGTGAATCATTGAGCTCATAACCCCTGGATTAATAAGCAGCAGAGGAAATGGCAAAGACCAGATCTCCTGACTCTAAGACAAACACAGTATTTCATGTCAACTAGTTTCCAGTGATGCCTAGGGAGCAATAGGCCAAATAAACATATTAACTGTAAAGTCGAAACACATTTCCTAGGCTTCAACACTTATTCTTGGGGCTCAGGGTGGGGGGTGTGGATATTTGGAAATGTGCTTAAAAAAAAAGTCTGATTTCTAGTTCTTAGAATAAACTATTTTTTTCTTTCCTTTTATTTTTCTTATCCTAAAAGTAATTAATCACAGTAGAAGTTATTCAGCACATATCACTGTTTTTGTTTTTATTTTTTTTTTTGTTTGCAAACACTGCCAAGAGTTAAATTTCACTGGATCATTCAGTACCTAGCTGAGGAGGCAGTTATCAGGCAGATCTGCAGCTCAGTCTCCAGACAGTCCAGTCTCTTTGGCAGGTAAGTGCCTCAACTCAATGCCAACTGTGCAAAGTCAGGGCTAATACTTAGATTTCTTTTGCATCTTACAGATACAAAAAGCTATTGCCTCCCGTGTAGGTAGTAGATGCTCAAAGGTACGTGTGATGAATAAAAGAAGGAAAGGACCAGAAATTCTTAGTTAATATCAATTTGGGGAATTGTTATGTTTTAATAAATATCTTATGATAGCTAAATCTTTGACAGTTTTTATAAATTCTTATATGGTTAAAAAAACAAGTTAGATTCATCATAAGTGTTGCATTAAAAAAACTGTGGGGGGCTGGGTCTGTGGCTCAGCGGTAGAGCACTTGCCTGGCCTGTGTGAGGCATTGGGTTCAACTTTCAGCTCCACATATAAATAAATAAAATAAAAGCCTAAACTAAAAAAAGTGTTTTTTAATTAAAAAAACTGTGGGCATCTATGCTCTGAAATACCATGAAGTAATAGGAAAAAAATCATAAACATGTTTTAGAAAAATACTAATGACATGGGGAAATATTCAAGATAGAATACCAACTTAAAGATGTGGTTTATATATAGGATGTAAACCAAATTACTTATTATAGTAAATGTGGTGCACATACCATATCAAACCATATATAAAAACTTAAGCTATAAATCAAAATCTTAGCCATGGTTGTTTCTGCTGTGAATTATGAGTGATTTGTTTTATATTCATAGATATATATACTCCTTGATGGAGAAGGAAAACATTTTTATTTTACAATTTATATATAGGCCACATTTCATGCTAACTTGCTTTAGTGCAAAGTTTGAAAAACACTGCTTAGGGGACTTGTGATGCCAGAACTGGGTCTTAAATTAAATCCCAGAAGATTACATTTGCAGTGATTTATTTATTAATTTGTTGTTGATTTTTTCTGGGAAATGGGATGGAAGAAAATTTGTTCAGCCAGAATATAATATAAATGTATCAGTCTCTCTGGTTTCTCCAAAAGATCCCGAGAAAAATGGGTTTCTTACTGTTTTAGCAGATCAAAAAACACAGCATTAGTTATTTAGATTAAATGAAGTACCTCTTCTCCTTTTCATAAGATGGGGATTGGAAGTGAATTCTGCTCTTCAAGACAGAAAAATCCACACATTATTTCTTCTGTACCATGAAGGAATTTAAAGAGCATTATAATAAATCTAGTGTTTCAAAGTACATGCCATTTTACATTTCCTGAGAATAAACAAAGATGAGGATGGCTTAACAGAACCATCATTCTAATTCAATTGTGTATCAACATTCTTAGTATAATCAGTCTATTAACTGGAATTGCTTCCTCACCCTCCCCACGTTCATATATCGTCAGTCTTCCTTAAGATAGTATTCATAGATCATTGATTTTCATTAATATAGAATAATTCCCTCTAGTTTCAGTCACTGATTAGCCTCTAAATATTTTAGAAATGCCTGTTTTCTGCAGAATTCTGATCTTTGGAAATAAGCCAATACATAGGACTTTAGAGGAGATACAAGTCCTTTTATAATTTTCTCATGTTTTTTTGACAAATGAACCCAAATGCTGTGAGATTCTCCATTCTTTATGCATTGAAAGGGAGGAGGCTAGAATGGAAGCCCTGAGGAGTATTACCTGTTTTGTTCACTGTTCTATCTCAGGTATCCAGAACTGGGCCTGGACACAGTAAATGTTAAACAACTTCTTATTGACTAAGGGGCGCAATGTACTCTCTAAAGTAACTTACATGTGAGAGAAGGAATCATGGCCTTAGTTTAGGACATTCTGTTGTTTGATGTAAGGACTGATATTGGAATCAGTGATCACATTTTGTCTGTTCAGACTGATCTAAAAAACAGCTGTTTCTCTATGGATAGGATGCATCCATGGCATTTGGTCTTCAAATACTATCCATTTATGCACTCCCTCTAAGTTCAATGGCAAAATCTCTGGTTATGGTCATAGTTCCTAAACTTTAGTCAGAGGTAGCCTGGAATCATGCAATGAACTCATAAAAATTCTAAAGACATAGAAATATCTGTTGAATGCTTCAGGAATGACTTACTCACAATTTCAACATCAGATGCTACAAACCTTTCAAACATTTCATATTTCTGGGAACCTGGATATTTGGACACTACTTCCAGTCAATTCAACTAAACAAAGAGGAATAGAAAATCATGGTATTGATGTCCAATTTGACTCCCAGTTATGAGAAGTTATGTGGTAACATCACTAATCAGTGTGGTCATTTGAATATAAAATATCAAGTTCTCTCAATTTTTATATATTATGTTTTCAGATGGCTATTGATTTACTAGGACACACTAAGTTGTTAGAACCTAACTATTCATAAACTTAAGTATTTCTTTTGACCTAAGGGCACAGTGAAAAAAATATGGAGACACTAGACCTCAGTAAAATTTTGAGAACACTAAAAATTATGACACAATTCTTCATGAGGAATGTAGTCCATAATCCTCAGAGGATGTCTTATACTTTGGATAGTACCAACCTTGTACATGTTATGCTTTTATCTATTCACTCTTACTGTAGATTGCAGTAAATTTATCACAAAAGTTTTTTTCTTTCTTTCCTTATTAAAGGCATTTCTTTGATGTATATAAATTGTCAGCATCACTACCTTGCACATTGGTCATTATTGAGTAAAATAAGGCTTATATGAACACAAGCACTATGATACTAAAATAGTCAATCAGAGAACCAAGACATTTACTAAGTAACTAACAGGCAGGTAATATATACAGTATGTACACACTGAACCAAGGGATTATGTATACACTGAGCTGGGCAGAATGATATGATATGAAATTTCATTATCCCACTCAGAATGATGCACAATTTAAAACTTACACGTTCTTTAATTCTGGAAATTTCTATTTAATATTTAGTATTTGGGGACCATAGTTGACCACAGGTAATTTAAAAAGGTGAATTTGTGGATAAGGAAATACTACTGTATATATTTTTCTAATTGCTTGGGCAAGAATCAACAACCTTCTAATTAGCTAGAAATGCTATTAACCTTTCCTCCTAAACCTCAGGCCTCATATTTAACATGGTAAGAGACAGTATCCCAAGTGGGCAGAGAGACAGTGATAGGAACTGGTTGGCTCATCCCAACACCCACTCCCTAAAAGTGCCATCTTTCCCTTGAGAACGACACTGGAGGCATCACTAGATTGCAGGTACTATGGTAAGAGCTGCAAGACAGAGAGCTGACACCTGGTGCTCAGACGAGATTCAGTTCTTTTAATTCTGCCAGCATTCCTATTTCACCTAATGCGTACCCTGTGTTCAGGATTGGGAACAATTTACTTATCCAGCAGCATCAGCTATTCAACTAGAGCGTTAGCTTCCTGGATCATTTCTTATTGCCTATGAATATTTATAGAGGACTCAAAGATGAAAAAAGTGATCAGTGCCAGAAGTGTAGCAGAGATAAATTATGAGCTAAGTTTGAAGAAAGAAAGGGAGTGAGAGGGTAGCCTTTTGGCCTGAGCTGGGAAGGAAGCAGAAGTCTTGGAATCAGTTGAGGGAAGTTCCTTCTGGCACTGTTCTCTGAGTAGTTCATGCACATGTACACCTACTCTTTCTCTACCCTTGCCAACATCCCTCCCCCAATAAATTTCCTGGTTTTTCTATTTAACCTCAACATTGCATTTCATTAAACATATACCCCTAAAAGGAACACTGGCCTTAATAACCCCTTGTTTCAAGTTATGAAAATCAGCTGTGTATTGTATTTAAAGCTTTGAAAATTAACTATGCACATATTTTGCATATATCTATCTGGAGTTAATCTAAAGATTATAACTTATAATCTTTTATAATATTATAAAGTACATAACTGCCACTTGAATAGTGATAAAAGTGAAGTTTTGATGCTATTCTGAAACCTCAAAACAACTCCAAAAATTCCAGAGGTCAGATTGTGAGATGAATTGAACTGCTTTCTTCCCCCCATTGTATCAGGTCCCTCCCAACACTTGGATCAAGAAAATCCAGAGTATTAAATGCTAAAGCAAGAAAGTTCCCAAGCCCTTAAAAATTTTAAGCTCAGAGCCTCATAACACTGCTTCTCAAATTGAACAATAAGGTTGGTAAGCAAAGGATAATCGCAAATAAGGAAGTAGGTTTCAGGCTAGATCAGACTCTGCAGATGAATGTTGGAAAATCATTAGGTTAATTCAGTCCCTGGGGGAACAGAAGCCTACACGGCACCTAAATTATTCAGGTGTATCACCCATAATCATTAATTTAACTATGTCTTGGTCACACATTACACACTTCATTGTTGCCATGCAGGCACAGCCAAAAGTGAGTGCATGAGAGAGAATAGGGATGATTTCTTTTGAAGAATTTTTAGGACAAGAGTGCCAATAACAGCCAGTGAGAGTGAAGCTGCTTAAAATCTGCTACCTATGTGTGACTAAGAACATCACATCACCTGTCAGTTTATCAAGGATGCCAATCTCAGGCCCATCCCAACCACTGGATGAGAATTTGAATTTTACAAGAGCCTCAGTGACTCATAAGTGAACTAAAATTGGAAAGCTTTAGGTGAGGACTCAGTGGTTCTCAATCCTGGTTCAGGATTAGAATCAGCTGGAGAGGTTTAAACACTGATGACTTCTGTCTCACCTCATGCTAATTAACTGTGAATCATTTGGGACAGGGCAAGCAATGATAGATTTTAAAACTTTGCAGTTGCTTCTCCTATGCAGCTTCAGCTGGGAACCATCCCCTCAGAGGACCAGCATCTGGAATGGGCTCACTTTCACCTTGACATTACCAAGCATTTGAGTTGTGATGTTTCATTCATTCAACAATATGTTCTGGAACTCTGGTTCTGCATCAACCCACCCTGGCCCTCACAGAGCTTGAAATCTTCAAATGGACATATTCATCTAAATCTCACAAAACTATAGTATTAAGAGGCATGAAATCTACAGAAGTCTATGTGGTTCCTCAAAACAATCATGAGACCGATAGACACAGAGAATATAATATGGGTTTTGAAACAAAATCAAACTAGATTCAAATCACAACTCTAGATGAGGTTACTTTCCACTGAGATGTTTTTTTTTAAATAAAATCTGATCAGTGGTCCAATCTCATATCTTTTTTGTGAGTATTCAAAGTACTGATAAAAGTTGGTTTGTAAGCATCCTAGGCACTGTGAATATTAAGACCAAAACCCACATCTCCTAATTCCTCCTCCATGTCCTTTCCACAGTCCCACACTGTCATCCATCCATCCTGAAACAGAGGCTGAACTAGCAAAGATAGGAAAGTGGTGTCAGTCTGGGGGTGGTGTGCGGGGGTTGGTAAGAATTAAGTCAGAAAAGCTGGTATACTGGTGGTGAGGTGTCCATTTAGCTGGTCATTTGTCATCAGAACAGAAATCTTAGACTCTTTCAAAGTCTTATAGGATGTCTTGTAGAGTAATAGGAAGTATAGAGAGCCAGAGAGATGGCTTAAGGAGGAAAGGCATGTGAGTAACGGTTAAAGGATTCAGAATTACTTAGCTAAAAGAAGAGCAGCTAAAGTACAACTTGATAATACTTGAGACTCACAGAAGATGATGGAATTTGGCTTGATGTACAGCTGTTTTCCAAAACTACCAAAAAGCGGGAGTTAGGGTGAGGCTGGAACAGGAGGCCTTCAGAAGAGAGGAAGCTTAACAATCCCTGATGTTTGGGCATGCTGACTGCCTGCAAGATGGGTAACTGAGGGAAACGGGTATTATTCAGCATTTTTTATACCCACAGGAGGGAGGATAAGGACATTTAAATGCTACTAATGCTAGACAGTAAGACTTAGAATGAAATGGAATCTTACTGAAGCAAAGTCAGATAAAATGGTAACTCAAGATTGTGTGAATTTCTAAATAAATATCATTCTACAGTGTCTGGATGAAATATAAACATTCATATAGAAAAAAAAATATTGGGGAAGCTGGGTGCAGTGATGCATGCGTGTAATCCAGCAACTCAGGAGGGTGGGGCAGGAGGATGGCAAGTGTGACGCCAACATGAGAACCTTAGCAAGACCCCATCTCAAATTAGAACCAAATAAGGGCAGGGGATGTAATTCAGTTGTAGAGCCCCCTCCCCACCCCCTGTTCATTTCCCAGTATAAAAAAAAAGAGAGAAAGAGAGAGCAAAATGCTTGAATATTACACATCAGGATTCCTCAAATACATAAACATCTTTCTCTTTGAAAAAAAACCAAAAACCTTCCTTTGTTTTAAGAAGAATCAATGAGTAAAATATTCCTTTATATTCCAGAATTAATTCTTGCCTTCCCCACTCATCATCTCTCTAAATATGTCAATTTTACTATCTGCAAATGAAACGTCTAGGCATACAGATTTCATCTGCCCTACTGGCTGAAAAGCAACATGAAGATGCTAATGATTAGTTTGTGCTAATCAAGATCTACTCTTAGGGAGATTTCATGAGTAGCCTGTTAACCCCAGTCTCCTGCTTCTCAGTTAAGTGATCTCAACAGGTGGCAATAGATTAGCAACCACTCCTTCAAATGACAGAGCACTGGGCTTCCCAAGACCTCCTATCTTCCCAGGTTTGAGAACTGTGCTTAGCATTTCCAGATCCCATCTAAGCTCCTATCACTAACAATAAGATTTATTGCCACCAAAAGGGATTGCAGAGGCTTAGTTTGGTCCCTTTAATCTCTACTTTGTAATTCATAGTCCTTCAAGGTGGCCAAACCACTCTTGAAAAATAGGTAAATTTTCATTTAGAGCCAGCAACTCCTGTGTGCTCAACAGACAATTGAAAATCACTTAGCAGGAAATCCTCCACCAGAGAAGCAACTTCTTTAAAGGCTGACATTTGAGTAAAAAAGAGCATGAAATTTCATCTTCCTGGTTTCAGTTAAGTAAACTTGGGAGGTGTCTGTTGCATGACAATTTATATAGCAGTGTAGCCTGTTGAGAAATGAATTGTCTTTTTTTTTTTTTTTTTTTGTAGACTCACTTCATAAAAATTAGAGGTGTTCTTCCATTGCATTGCTAAATGATAGCTAAGCCTGAGGTCTGGTCTTCCCTGTCCCCAGGAGAGAGTGAACAGATGCATTTGCCCTGGGTTGTTTGAAAGGCAAAGATATCTGAATGTCAAACAGTGGGGTATATGGGGGGGAGGGGTGATGCCTGATGTCAGAAAAGCAATTGGCTTCTTCAGGACCAGGAAAAAATAGGATTGCAAGTATGGCTAGAGATTCAGACAGCATGAAAACAGTGTGTCTCAGGTGGTAGTACCTCCCCAGGAATGCCTTCAATGGGGCCTTGGTCTATTTTCCCATAAGCTAGCTTGGTGCAGAAGGTATGACAACATCTGTGGAAATCACTGATCTGCAAGGACTGGACCATATCAGTCTTCATAGGAAATCAGGTGAGTGAGACCCACTTCTGAGGAAGACTCAAAGCTTGACCATCAGCCTGTGGAGGCCCAGTACACAATGGCATTATTGGTGATCACAAGGTAGCCAGAGCCCCAAGACAGAGGGACCTCCTTGAGGATACCCACACACCCTTAATTCCTGTGTGGCTCTAAAAAGGGAGAGAGAATCCCAATAAAGGAATGGGGTTGGCTTTCTCAGTGACTTTTATGGTCAGAGGACAATTTCAATTCATTTTTAAAATATAAAGAAATGTGATATTTATTGCACTCAAGATCCATGTAGTAACCAGCAATGAATACTATCTGATTATGAAACCAAACTTAGTATTAAGAATTTTGAAGCTAATAGATAAAATATATAGATATATTTAAAGGGTGAGAATATAGTTTGGGACATTTACTACCAATTATTTCAGGTATAATGCTTCCTTCTGAGTGACTTCTCAATTTCATAGATACAACACTTTTATGATTCTTATTTTTACTAGATGATTTGTGATTTCTTACCAGAAACTCACTCCCAGTTTCCTCTGAATAGAAATGCATTTTGTGTGACTTCCAAGTCTTAACCTTGTCTCCTGTTGACAGTGTCAGAATAACACAAGAAATTGATGGCTGTTCTATCATATTACCTCATAAAATTGTGTTAAAGAATACCTTTTGGAATACAAGTAAAACTGCATTCTACATGCTGCCGAAACCATCAATGTCATATACCAATGTGAGATCCCCAAGAAAGAAAATAACTTAATAGTACCTAAAAGGATTTGTGAAGATTACCTAGGCAGTAGACTCACTGGTAAAATTCTAAATCCTATCTGGTCATTGATTTCATTTCATTAATCACAAAACATAAAACAAGAACACAGAAGTCTTGATTTAATCTTTGTTCTAAGCTCCCTATGACCCAGTGCACAAAAGTCATGACCAAAAGAATTCAGCCCATCTCACATGCCAATCCAGGCAAGCCCTATTCACTATAGAGTAGACAATGGACACATCAGGCAGAATTTCTCCAGCCCAAGTAACACCATGAAAAAGTTACTGCAAGTGAAGAGAAATGTGATTGCCATTAAGCAATTGCATCACCTTGGGCAAATGATTTCACCCCTCTGAGCATCAGTTCCTTCTGAGGGAAAATAAGATGGTTGAAATAAAGATCGTTAAGCTGCTTCCAGGTCTGCAATTCTACAAATCTATTTCTTGTATTTATAAGTACAGAAAGGCCAATGCCATCCTTGGAAGTAATGCATTGATCTAGAGATGATACCTCAGAACCTACCAGCTTTCCTAATTTAAGAAAAAATGCACTGCAATGAACAGTTGCCTGTTTGACAAACTATTGTTTGCATCTATTAAAACAAGTATCTAGACAGATTACACCAGGCAAACCAAATAACCTGATTCTGATGATAGAAGTGCTATGGTTATGTTCTTATATGCAAATAGGAGGTGCTGATTGAACCTGGAGTGCATACATTATTCAAAATTTGAATTTATGTAACTTTCAAACAGATCTAGAATACCCTGATCTTTATTCATTCAACAGAGAACTCAAATAAGCAAGTCTGTGTCTGGCATGGAAATTTATGGAAAAGTTCTGAAGCTCTGTCTCTCTCCTTTTCAACAGGAAATAAGGAAACAAAAAGATAACCAACAAGGTTTCTGACGAGGAATGTGTGGTAAACACACTCATGCACAACACAAGCAGAGTGGAGAAGATCATTGCTTATTTGTTCCGGTTCCCAAATTGTTCATAATCCCTACCAATCAAAAATATTTGATTTAAAGATTATAAATACCTGTTTTTGCTGCTTTCTTGCTCCCAATCATCTGGGTGAGAGCACTGGAGTTTGAATTACTCTGTTAGGAAGTGAGCAAAAACTACCTGAAACATCATTTATGACAAGAGATCAAAGAAAAGTCCTGGAATCAGCAATCCTAGGTCCTGACATTGATTTCCAATTAAGTATTTTACTGTGCATCATCAGGAAAGTTACTTACTCCACAGGGTCTCATTTCTTCATCAGTAAAATGGATATAATAATATTCCATCCTTCATACTTTTTATGAAGATTTAAATGAAACAAAAGCATGATGTTTCTGATGCAATATCTTTACAATTATCAGTTTGGGTTATTGGTTTTATTATTAAGCTAGATTTGATACACTCAAGTACATATAGTTTTAGCACCAGGATATTTAAAATATCATGTATTTTAATTTCATTGCTGAGTCATGAACAGAAAATTTTTGAAGCTTAATTTTTAAAGCAATTAATATAATTTTTGCTGTACACAGCCAATTCTCATTATTCACTGTATTTATGTTCTGTAAATTTGCTAGAAATGCTGGATTTGTGAATAGTGAATAATGGCTAACAGGGCAAACACAGGGATAGGTTCCTAGGAGGCTGTGGTCACAACATTTTGATCAATTCATCAATTTATAATCTTGTTTCATGTGTGTTTCTCTTTAAAGATACTTTGCTTAATATGAATGGTCAATTCATTAACATTGAACTCATGGTAGTGGCACTATATAACTTATGCCTGAAAGATGCTCAACTATTATATGTCTTTTAGGCATAAGGCATACCACAGCTTTCTTGCACTCAGTAACACTAGATAGCACTTCAGCACAACCCTTGCAGGTGACTTTGACATTTAAAATTACCAACAAAATCATAAACATTGCAAAAAATCATGGCACTACACAGACTGCAAAAAGGACACTCATGTACAACATGACAGCAGAAATACAAAGGCAGAGAGTTGCCTTGTTCAGCCTTGTTGGGACTGTGCTCAAAGGTATGACTCCAGTTTTTCACAATTTTGTACATATATGGGTATGACTGCAAAAGTGCTGCGAGTATTGCTTTGGAAGTTACAGACTTCTATTTCAGTGAACAGGTAAATTTACAAACATAAAATCCTCAAATAATGAAGATTGACAGTGTATGTGTGTATACACCCATATTTACATATGATAATATATTCATTCTATACTAATTGTGTGATAGGCATTAGATTAAGCATTACACACATATGTAAACAGTATACCTTTTTATTATAGTGTATTTCTATAAGCTTACGAATAAGAAATTGAAAGCAACTTGTGCAAGGACACATGGGTATAATCAGAATTTAAAGCTGGGTCTGATTTTAGAGGCTATGTTTGTGCTCCACATTATTCTGTATGTCACCTATTTTACCATAAGAGGATAATGGTCAAATCAAACAAGTGGACAAACAGGGTACTTTGTGCCATATTGGAAAATCACTATCTTTGACTATGAAATTTAAATAACCAAGGTTATTCAGTTGAAAAAAAAAGCCATAGACATTTAAATGCTTGTTATTAACCTAATGTATGCTTCTAATTTTTAATTCATCTAACAAATATTTATTAAATGTCTACTCTGTGCCAAGAAGTGCAGCCATGAATGGAAGAGATAATACCAGGGTCCCTGCACCCCTCAGGACAGCTCTCCATACATCTTCTAGCTTTGTTAAGACAGACATTTAGCTACAGCAACTTCAAACATGGAAGGGTCACAAATGAAAGATAGGTTATTGCTAACCTTAATGTCATTACTTGTCAAGCTAATGATGTCTGGGGATTATATAAATGATTGTGCACAATATCCATTTTTGCTATGAATGATAGATGTATTTAATAAAAGCTTACAGGTGAAACAGGAACTTTAAGGGACAATGTATCAACCAGGATAGATTAGGCTTTTCTGTAATAATAACATACAACCCCACAGTACCACCATAAAGGCTTATTTCTTGTTCTTACAAAGTCTAATGTAGGTTGAACAGTCCTCTTCCATCTTGTAGTCTGTTCTTAAAGTAATACACATTGCATCTACTCAAAATCAGGTGAATGTATGGGGGTAGGAAGCAAATGGGTTTCAGATAAGTAATGCCTTGCCACAAACATAAGTGGATTTTCTTATTAGTCCTATAAGGATACCCAATCATCCCGGTTATGCATAACCTTAAATTTTCACTGTGATTAATGGTAGAACATAGGGAATACATAATAGAGTTTTTTTTTTCTGTTTTGGATTTCCTCAATCATATTCTCTTCAAAAAATATTGTCTTCCAGATTTTGAGTGAATATTAAGTTTTATTCTTATTCTAATTATCTTGATTATGAGTTTACTATAAAAATTAGGGGGTCACTAGTCATCAAATGTAATATCAAGGGCCTATGATCTTGTCAGCTGCCATCAATTAAATGGAATTGACTTGTGTACTGGATTAAATACTGCCTGCCCCTCCCCCAGCCCCAATTTCATGTCTTCTCAGAATCTAAGAATGTGAGCTTATTTGGAATTGAGTCTCTACAGATGTCATTAGTTGAACTAGGATGGATCCTATTGGATTGGAGTGAGACCCAAATGCAGTTCCTGGTATCTTTCGAAAAGGAGAGGACACAGACTCGGTGAAGAAGGCTATGTGATAATCCCTGACAGCAGAAATTGGAGTGACACAGCTAAAACCCCTAGGGATGCCAAGGAGCCACCAGAAGGCAGGAGGAGTCAAGGAAGGATCTCTCCCCAAGACTACAGATGGAGCACAGCCCTGTGCATACCTTGATTTCAGACTTCCAGCCTTCAAACCTATGACAGAGTGAATTTATGTTATTTTAAGCATCTTGTTTATCAGTTTATTTGAAATTCATGGGTAATCTTTTGCAGCAGCCCCAGGACACTAAACAAATTGTACCTTAGATTTTAAATAAGATTTAAATGTCAGGAGGTATAAGCATAATAGAGGTTTTGGCAAAATCTGATTATGATTTTATCTTTTTAGTTGTCAGGAATATCTGAATTTTAGACTTAGTGGATTTGCTATCACTGAGGTTTTGTAGCATCTCAGCAGAACTTCCTTCCTCCTTACAAGGGGAAGCCACTGGCATCCCCTCATTCTCTGTTCTTTCCCCAGGGGCCATTCCTCTAACTTTCACATCCTATTCACTACTTGATAGTCCAAGCTTCTTGATCATGCATGGCCTGGAGGCTGCTTCCACTTTGATACACAGACTTTTATTGCCACCACTCTCTCCTCAACCATCTCACTCCACACCATTTCATTATTTAGATCTGGCATCAGCAAACGTTTTATGTAAAGGATCTATAGCAAATGTTTCACATCTTGTGGTCTTTATTCTACCTGTCATAGTCATTCAACTTTGCCACACACACAAAAGCCGCCATAGATATTGTGTTCAGAAATGAGCTTGGAAATCTTTCAATAAGACTTTATACATACTGAAATTTGAATTTCACTTCCAATTCCCATGTCACCAAATATTCTTATTTTTATTTGATTGCTTAAAAACCTTTATTGTCTTGCAAACTGTAAAAAACAGGCAGCAGACCAAGTGTGGTCCTCAGGCCATAGTTTATTGACCCTTCATCTAGATCAATTGTTCTCAACTGGTGCCAATTTTTCCACCAAGAAATATTTGTCAATATCTAGAGATATATTTATTGTCATAATTGGAGGTGTGCTTCTGACGTCTACTGGGTAGAGGCTAGGGATACTGCTAAACACCCTATAATGCACAGAGAAGCCTCCCCTTCTACCCAACAAAGTGTCCAGTCTATGTTACTAGGGTTGGAAACCCTGATCTAGATATAGGATTACTATACCTATTACATCTAGATATAAAATTACTTAGAAAAGGAGACGTCCCAACAAATCTCCCATTTGTTAAGGTCTTATTTAAATTGGCCCCTTCATAAATTCTAATCCAAACTCTCCAACTGCAATTATATTTCCCATCCTCACTATCCTATTGTATTTATAGATCTTCCTGGTTCAGTATTTATAATCATTGGATGCATAAGTCCCCTTCTATTACATGGAGAGGTGAGGGACATCTTATTCAACCTTATATTCCCAGGACACTGGCAGCAAGGATCATCTTATTCACCTTTTCCATTCCTTATAGGAAATAGGGTGTTTGCTGGGAGAAACTAGACTAAGAACATTATGAAATGAAATCTCTAAAGTATGAACTCTCTGAAGGCAGGCACCAGATTAAAAAAAAAATCAACTTTCATAGATAAGCTGAATCTATCCTTTAGAGTGGGCATTTTCTCTTCTAGCATGCTGGGTGGGTCAGTTGCCAATAGAAGGTCCCAGGCTGAATGCAGCATGTACTATCTTTGACCAGAAAATCTTGTGGGACTGGAGCTGGTTGATGCTACAATCAACGAGGAGCTCCATCCAGAGCCAGATATGACTACTTCTTGCAGCCACTCCTAGAAGCATCAATCTTGAAGCCATGAGCATTTATGGAACTTGGTGCAAGAGCTGCTCAACATCACATGAGACTAGGGAAACTGAGGCCACTTTAAAAAAATAGGTTTGGAAGAATAGCCCAGCTCTGTGTTTGCCCTGTCCCACTCCCATCTTCCACACTTGATACCCTCTGTATTCCCAACTCAGCTTGCCTCCCCAGACTCCAGATTTACTCTCACCCTTATCTTACTTTGTTCTTCCAACGTCATGACTCATCTTTTTCACCAACCCCACAGACTCTGCACTGACTATGGCTCCTCCTCCTTGAATCTCTGGCATCAGCTAGTCCACACCCTGGACGTCCAAGCCAGGCCAACATATTTAATGACTTCTTCCTTGGCCCTTGAACAAAGCCCCAGGCACAATGCATAGCCTCGTGTCCTGCCTCTTGGAGGTTTGGCCCATTTCTCCTACCCTCCAACTTACCCTCTACTCACATCTGGTTTCCCGCCCATTTCTATTTGTGTACCACCCATTTCCCATTTCTGCCATGTAGCACTAGATTCCTGTCTTCGCCTGTGGTATAGTCAAGGTAGGATGTGAGCAAACCCACCCAAACATTTTAACAGGAAATCAGAAAAAGGGAGGGAGGCCACTCCCTCATGTCAACTGTATGGGAGCCTCTGAGACACATACAAAGCATTAAAAGGAAATGACATATAAGGAAACAGAAATTGGAAAGGAAAATGGACCTATCAAGGAGTACACAACTAATATGGGTAGAGCTGGGCCTGAGTTCACATTTCCTGATTCCCAGGCCAGTAGTCTCATCTGCTATATCATGTCAGTGGGTCTGGCTTATAGATAGCATCTGGCTGAGAATCCCAGGCTTGAAGGACTTTAAATGTCATCTATGCTAGACACTGACTGATGCTAGAGTCCTAGCTGAAACTGCCCTGCTGAGTGGCCAGCCAGCCTCTGCAGCAACACCTCCCAATATAAGCATATCAACATTAGTAAACTCTACTCTATTTTAAGCTCTTACCTAATTCCCGGAATTCATTTTACCAACCCATCTTCATATTACCAACTCACTAGTTACATCTGTTGCATCTAAGCACACATGTATGTGTACAAACATATTCACACACACACACACACACCACACACACACACACACACACACATACTGATTATCTCTCTTATGACAACTCTCCAAACACTTGCCCCAAATGATCTCTTCCATGCTAAACAACCTGTTTCCTTTATTCTTCCTCTAATAAGAGAATTTTCATATTGTTCTTTTGAAGTTTGGATCTTCAATGTCCCCCAAAGACCCATGTGTTAAATTGTTGATTCTCAGCCCATGCCACTAGGAAGGTGGTGGGACTTTTTTAAAGTGAGGTTTAGGGAGAAGTCTTTGGACCACTGGATGTGAGCCCTTGAAGGGCAGAGTGGGACTCCAGTTCCTTTATCTTCCTCTCTTTTGCTTCCCAAGGATGAGAAGAGTAGTTCTACTCTATTGCTGCCATGATGTTCTGTTTCCCACCTCCCACCACTAAAGGGCTAAACACACTGTGTCTGCCTGGTCACGGACTGGAATTTCCAAAACTGTGAGCCAAAATAAACCTTTTCTCTTTACAGGTTGATTATCTTACTTATTTGTTATAGTGTCAGAAAACTAATACATACTTGTTTTGGCCTCTATCCTCTGAGTCTCCCCTAGATCCTTCTCACAGAGTGGCTTCCCTAATTTCTACTGCACATAATAAGACTACAGCATCCTCAGTCTCACTGCTTGTCTGGGGCAGGATCTCCACCATGAGGTCAGTTGCCCCTGGGAGCTCATGTTAGGTCTAGTGCTTTCATCTTCACTACAGGATCCAGGAAAACATGAAATAGGTTGGAGACTCTGAAACACTAGCCAAGAAGAACTGAAACAGGTTTGTGTATCAGTGGCCCTGCCAAACATTTCAGAAATATTAGTAAATATGCACCTATTAGGAGAGGCAACTCAAATTCCAATTGATCCTGCAGGACATCCAGTTGAAACATGGTCAATGTGCTAGACCAGCTTGAGGTGGAGTAAAGGTAGTGATTCACAGGTCCCAGTGGCTCACTTCATCAGATGGAGTAGTTAGAAGAAACACTGAGTTGTGCTTCAATGATTCCTATCCAGAAATCACTATAGTTCAAGAGCCTGCCATCCATGGAAAAGCAGCTTAAGCAGCATCCTGAGCAAGGGACTGACTTCTTACTGGAATCTTGATTGAGCTGGGTTTTATGTTATTTTTCACCCTATGTCTCTATTACAGATGCAATTTCAAACCAACCTACTTGATTAGGCAGAGCATTTCCTAGATGTGCACAGGGCAGCCAAAGACTGAAGTATGACATCCTTCAGTGGCTATTGCTGGGTTTGACTGCACAAAAAAAAAGGAAATAAGGCAATATTTACTCCATCCAAGGAGTTAAATGAGCTATACTTGGCAGCTCAAGGAGCTCATAGTTTGGGTATTCTTTTCTGGTGCCTCTTAGTCCTTGCTCTATACTTGTAATAACTGAATTTATGCTTGATATCACATTTCAATCTTGCCACATCTGGGACCCAGGTTTCTGATTTGTTCCCTATAGCTGGTTTTCAGTACAATGCCTTTCTCTTAAGTGATGATATTCTGCTATATTCTTTATAGCCTTCACTTTTTCCTTTTCTCAGGACCCTAGGACAGCATCCAAGTTCCTGCTACCACCTCCCAGACTTCCTTCATGCCAGTAAGCATGTTCTCTGTACTCATAAACTCCATTCTTAGGTTCTACACTCCTAGTCCTCATGGCTTTAACCTGTGCCATACCTCCCAATGTCTGCCTCTGTTTGCCCTTGTTTCTAATGGCTGACTGCCCTCTAGCAGAATGAGTGGCTTTCTTGACTCCCTGTTAGCAGCTGGGTTGACACCAACCCAAGCCTAGGGACCACTATTGCTTCCAAGGATCTCCAATTCTATCTGAGGTTGCTATTTTCCATGATTCTTTCTGCTCAAAGCAGCTTCAGAGGGGAATAAATCAGAGGACATACTGAAAAAGGGGATGTGAGCTAGATGAAAAAGAGAGATTCCAGAACATGACAAATAGTCTTTTTTCCCCCAACCCAAGTTATAAGATGTTGATACTACATACCCACTCCCTGCCCCCATTCCCCTCTTGCCTAATCAGACCCTGATTTTTGCCAACAGTGAGGACTAGGTCAGCACCATGGACAGCTAGGACTAAACCATTAAGTTAAGGCTGTACTTGAAATGTTCCTGCTTTTTTCTTTGGCATACACTAATGACAACTAATAAATCACCCCTGATTTATATGTACCAGCTCTAAGGGTATTTGAATTCAGGGGAAACAATCTGGTGCTTGGTTGTCTTGAGGATGTATTTAAATTCACAATGAGCTATTTTTGCTTGAGATATTTTTTTACAGAAATAATAACTCTCCCTTTTGCTAATCAATGTGATAAACAAAGATACAGCCTCTCTTCTTCCATGGCTACCTCCAGAATTAAATTTAACAGCAGTACTCTGCTTAGGCAGAGAGAACAAATGAGATAGTTACTTTTTCATGGAAAACAGGTAAAAATTTTCCAGCAAGTGTTTCTTTGAGATGTCTATTTTAAGAAATTTCATGAGGAGTAGGTTACAAGGTGAATATCCAACCTTTCAGAGAGCAAGAATCAGGAGTTTCAACTGAGTGGCTGCTCATCAAATGCCAAACCACACAGCGTATTCCAAAACAAGCTGAGCTTGTCTCCAGATTTCACGTGTTTTACAACCCCATCCTATTCCTGAATGTCACAGCCACCTCTATGAAAACAATGCTCTTTAGTTAAACTAAGTAGAAAAATATAGCGAAAGGATCCTTTGCTATTCTCTTGGTAAAAGAAGACATTTTCTTAAGAAAAACACTGGTGAAGATCAAAGCCCATCATTGTTTTAGACTCTCTCCAATTTCCAAAATACCATTTAAAAAATAATTACACCCACGATTTATGCACGATTCATTAGACAGCAAGATAAAATGCACTGCTAAGTTTTAATTGCATTAAAAGAGTAGACACCATGAAAAATACTCCCAACTTCTTGGGATTATAACCCAGTCTAGTAACATTTTCATCACAATATAAATCTTGTTCAAAGAGTCTAAGTTTATTAATTTATAACAACATTTTAGTTCCATAATTTGATAGACCTCTGAAGAAATTTTTTTAGTGAAGCAATGAGATCAAGTAATGTATTACCAATATTTAAGCTTTATTTGTGAAAGCTAATAGGCTTGAGTCACAGGATCCCCTACCAAGATATTGGAATGCCATACAAAGATTCAGTTCTCTGCAAACTAAAGTGGTTTTAAAGACTGGTTTTCCTCTCTACCACTTTCCCCGTGAAGTAAAAACAGCATTATATTCTTCATACAGATATTGGTAGGGGATCTAATTATTATACACTATACACCATGTATTATCCATGCTGACTGCAGACTGAAGAAAATAGCTACAAAATTTTATATAATATATAATATATCTTGCAGAATATAAACAGCTTTTTGGTAGATGTGAGTGGCCAAATAACCAATCTGAAGGAACAAGGTTGGTAGAATGAGCACCTGAAATGGTCTTAGGACAGCAAGGTCTGTTGGGGCCATCCACCTATCATTATGGGTTTTGAATGGCATCTACCATTAGGACCCTGAAGCCGGCATCTGCCTCTAAAGAGGGAACATGATTCACATCATCGATGCAGTGCTTGGTCGTCAGTGTCTCCCCAGAATGGTTGTCCAAATGCATACCTGTAGTCTTCAATGGTGTTTTCTCTCCTAGCAACAGTTTTAACCTTTTGGTGTGGATTTTGCCTTGATAATGGGAGTCAGCCACCACCGCTGAGGTAAAAGACATGTTACACAGTGTGCAGCACTTATTCTTATCCACCATATCAGCATCACTTCCCTGTGTGGGGAGGAGAAAAAGAACAATGTCAGAAGAAACCCACATTCTACGATCTCTTTTTCCTGCAAATGAGATTGATCACAGACTACCTTATAGAATAAATCTATTTTTTAGTCTGAAGCCTCTTTCGTTCTCCATGATAAAAACTTACGATTTTGAAATACATTGATTTTGTGACTACTAAAGCCAGATGCTGGAATTACAGGAAAACTTTGCAGGTGTGAGTTACCTGGAAAAACAGGGCGGGGGATGGAGCCCACAATTAGGTGAAAGCACATTGTGTCTGGCACCGTGAGGAAAAGCAGTCTCTAATTGCACCCATTATACTCATTAAAGTAAGTAAAATATCAGAGTTCACATGCCTGAATTATTTAGCAGAAATTATCATTTGGCATTCAGCTCTGCCTTTGCCCAATTTTAGCCTCACCAGGATACATGGCTGAGATGTTCAAGATTTTTCTTTTTAAGATTTCTTTAAGTACTTGAACATTTTTCATAATTAACTCGAGTACAGATCAGAAAGCCACGATGACCATGCTGGCTGAATTTTCTAGACAGAATTTATGTAATTTTTTTTCCTTTTCTTTAAGAAAGGTGATTCGTTAAATGCTGCGTAAAATGCTTAAATCCAGTTTGATTTTCATACTTTTGTAAGACTTAATGAAAGTGAATCATGACTCAGAAAAAAAGAAATCATTTGTCAGACCATGTGACCTGACCATTGAGCACCCAGGTCATCAATTACCTATACTTATGTGAGGGGAAGATTAATCCATTGCCTGCCCTCCCGCCTAGTTAGAAATTGAGGGTAAAGTGGACTCTTAGATAAGGAGTTAATCTATTCCTTAATGGAACCGCAATAGCAAAGCATCTCATTGTTGAAGAGCCAGAGATGAGTATAAGGCCCCACAATAGCCCCCTTTCTGATTCCCAGAATGCTTAGAGAATGTAATTTAAAATTGGATGGGGAGGAGGAAAAAAGTGGGGACAGCAGGGAGGAAGAGAATCATATATATATATATGATTATATACATATATACACACACACACACACACACACACACACATATATATTTTTTTGCATAATAATAGGATGCCCAGACTGCCTGAGAGCCTTGCCTTGCAAATTATGTGGTAGTTAGAAAATTAACTCCTTCCTCCTTAAGGTGTTAGTCTGCAATATCTCTGATAATTAGCTTTTGGTCCCTGGGAGGACAGCCGTGTGTGTGTGTCCCAGAAGACCCGCAGTTGAGAGTTGGGCATAAAGGGAACAACACTGGACTAAATATGATGGATCAGGAGCAGGTGGTCAGTGAGAAGTAGTGGATCCCATGAAGAGAGGAAGAGCTTTCCCAAAAGGTCCTCTCCTGGTAGGCACTAAGGCTGTGTCTGCTAGGGACATCCTGGTGGAGGGTTTAAAGTCAAAGGTGCTTTGAGTTTTGACCTAGGGAATAATCGCTTGTACACCTTTGTGTGGTACACTATTGGAGACCAAATGGACCAGGCAGAGTGAAGCAGAGGGTGGGAGCGGGGAACGGAGCTGCAGAATTTCTGGTCTCTCACCCACCTCTTCCGCCAAGCCTAGGAAATGGCACAGAATACTATTAAAGGGATAAAACAGGGGAAGGCATATCACAGAATGACTGGAAGATTCTAACTTATTAAATAGAAGTTGATAGTTGAGAGGAAATGAAGGACCAAATCTGGTACTTTTTCACTGTTTGTTAAAGTAGGAGTAAGTAATATCCTCTATTTTTTTAAAATAGAAAGATTGTCGAGGTGAATGGGGATACTTGAACTATTCTATGTTCGCCTACTTATGAATGGTATAGATAGAAGAATTTAATTTTTTAAAATTAAGCACAATATGATGGACATCATTATCCAAAGTTCATGTATGAAAACACGAATTGGGTGTCAACCTACTTTATATAATACAAAAAAGTACATATATAAAGACATGAATTGGTGTGAACATACTTTATATACAAAGATAAGAAACATTGTGCTCTATATGTATAATAAGAATTGTAATGCATTCCACTGTCATGTATTTCAAAAAAATAAAATCAATTAAATAAAATAAAAATTAAGCACAATAAAATCATAGGCCAAATTTTAGTTCACAATGTAACTCTTAAGAATCTGTACATCTCTTTTGTTGCTTCCAGTGAAAGTTTCAGTCAAGCCTGGCCTTTCTCTCTAGGGTTTTAACATAAGAATTTTTAAAAGAAATGCTAGAATCCCAGACACAGTGGCTGGTATCATTATACCAAGGATACTCGGCACTAGTTTCCAGAGTAAAAAACTGCTCTTAAACTGGATAATGATCTATGGATTTATCATTCATGCATTCAACTTATTTTTAAGGGCCTAGTAAGTGTGCTAGATGCTGTGCTAGCTGCATGTTATTCTACTCATTGTTATCAAAGAGGTTGGCACCAGGAGAATTGAAGAGGGCAGACAGAAAATATGGGAGAACATAATAATTGAAAGAAAATATAGCTTCTTTTTTGACTCTTCACAAAGGAAGGTAAAAGACCAACAATGAAAACTGAGTCTGTTTGTGTGGATCTTCACTGTACCCAGCATGCCTTTCCTCTTCAATTCTTGTCTAATCCAATCTCACAATAATGTATATGCATAGCTTAGATTAATTATCACTTCTTTATCATAAAGTTTCTTCTGACTTTTTTTTACTGCCTTGCAGAGATGAGAATCAGTCTTTGAGTCCTCTGGGCATTCTACATATTTTTTAAAAAAATTTAAGTGTAACACTAAATTATTACATTTGTTTGTTTTCATATTTTTCCCTTTCATGAGACTTCAAAATTCCCTTAAAGTCAAGGAAATGATTTCAGTAATAGAGAAGACCCAGAACCTACCACAAACAGGGACCTTCCAATGGAATGAACAGAGGGGAGGACTGGGTTATGGAGTTAATAATCTGCATTATATAAAAGTTAAAAGAAGAGACAAGTCCTGCAAGGAGGTCTAGTTGCAAACCAGAAATTTTTCAGGAGTGTCAAGAAGATGGCCAAGAAAAGAATCAGAGGTTTTAACAATTCAAGAACTAACCTGAGGGTTCAAGTAGGCATACAGATTTCTACTGTGTATGTTAGTTTCATGATGGTATTTTGAATACACTGTCCTAGATTTCATTTCTGCTTTCCTGGGAAATGGTATTCATCTCACATAGAGAAAAATCAAAGACTAATGTAAGAGGAGAACCAATGGTAGTGCAATGAAATATGGTATGACATCACTGTAGAAAAGAGACCAAGAAAGTATAAATAACATAACAGAAGGGCTGTGATGTCCTGAGAAATTAGGCAGTAAAAGACAGGCTGTATGGGAATTTATTGAGGGGTCCAGTGTAACTCACATGATGCAATTGTAAATGCCACCAACTTCTACGGCTTTAATGACTCTGATGGAGATACAACTACCCTGAAAGAATCTCAATATTAATCACACACCTACAAGGTGCAAAAATATAATTGTGTGTTCTTAGCTATCTAAATCCCAATTTAATGGCTCTTCAAGACTACAGATCATATCATCTTTACTAGTCTCTCACTGCGCCCAGAACAAAGTTGATATATGTCCCAGGGTGGAAACTCCATAAATTTTGATGAACTGACCTCAAGAAATACATTTTAAATTTCTGGTTTAAAACTTGAGAATGGCCCCAAGCTATCATGTAAATGAAGAGGGAAGCTAAGATTATCTTAAAATAAGGGTTTTGAACTGGAGGCAAAAAAATTTAAATGCAGTGTGCACAATGCTAAAAGAAAAGGGGGGAAAGTTTGTGAAATATCCTAAGGCTACTTAGTCAAAGAATTTTGAAAAGTTAAGAACTTTTCAATAGAATTCATTGAAGGTGTAAAACCCTAGCTGAGTCTGGCAAGTTTAAATCTAATCTTTTTTTAAGATAAGGTTATTTTTTTCTTCTTGATTCCTACAATTGGCTTTAACTTCATGTAAACAAATCTGAGAGGGACAATTAGTTTCAAAAGGGTGGAGTGAGGAGTTTTGTGAAACTTGTTTCTAGGAAAACAATTATAACTGCTAAAAAATATTTTAAAAACAATTATCTAATACCTCTAGAAATTGTCTTAAAAGCAAATAGCACATTAAGAGATGTTCATTGAAGAAAATTTACTAAATCTCAAGAAGAGGGTTAGGTACTTTGGCTACAACCCTCTCTCTCCTGCATCAATCACCTAATTCAGCATGATGGAAACTCCATTCTGATGGAATGTCTCTCTCTCTCTCTTTCTCTCTCTCTCTCACACACACATACATACACACACACACACTCACAGGTCACCCTCTCCCATCAGCACCCAATGACAGGATACAAGGAAAGGTAAGCTACCAGCTTTATCCCTCATGGCTTCCAGCTGCAGAAGCTAAATTTCTGGCAATGTGACTGAGACATAAAGCACACCCTTCCTCAATGCACTCATAGGACTGAAGCTCTATACCAGGCATAATATCCTATGAATATAGAGGTCCTCATTGCATTTGCCTCAACTCATTTGTAGGGATGACAACCTGAGAAGACCAGAGACTAACATCCTTTCCCAGCTAATAAGAAAGATTGTCAGACAGAGAAGCAGATCACTATTCTGTCCCCCTCTCTGGAACAGTGGTTCACAGTTCTTTCCATGAGAACAGAGGAGAAAGTGCAGAGTCCGTAAGAAGAGATGATTCATCAACTGCTTTCAAAGGACCTATTTGAAATAGTGTGTAGAAAACTTTAGGTATAAGGGTATTTTAAAAAACAATGAAAATTTTAGGAATAATAAATTAAAAGAAATCTAATAACTCAGTAGAGCAACTAGTCAAACCATGTGGCAATGATCTACCAGAGAGAGGTGAGAAAATAAACAACTGAAAACACTTAAAAGACCCTAAAAGCTAGGTAATTCCAGGAGAAGCAGATAGCTTAAAAAAGAAGATCAGAGAAAGAAACAGTCAAAAGAGCCCTGCAAATACCACTGTCATCCCAGACTGACGGCACATTTTTAAGTCTGTGCCTTTGAGCAGTGAGAGTAGTGGCTGCACATTTACAAACAGATGTTACTAAAAAAAGTCTAGCCAACACACTGGGCAAATAAATAGGCAAACACTAGAAAAAAACAATCCCAGGAGGGGGATCAGCATCTAGCATTGCTACAATATATTACCAAAAATATCCATGTTTCAACAGCAAAATTCACCCAAGATGCAAAAAACAAACACACAAAACAAACCATATGAAACAAAAATAAAAACAAATAAGCAAACACAAATACAGGGAAGTTCAATCCATACCAAGGGAGAAAATAAAGAGGATTCAAAAGACATCAAAGTAAAATCTTTGCACATCAAAAACTTCAAATAATTTCTGATTGTATTCAAATAACTAAAGTAAACTATGCATAAAGAAATTAGGAAAATTATCACATCTGCAATAGCCTCAAAAAATGGGAATCAATCTAACAAAAAGGTGGAGGACCTCTTCAATGAAAACTGTAGAACACTAAAGAAAGAAATCAAAGAACACTTTAGAAGATAGAAAGACCTCCCATGTTCTTGAAGAGGCAGAATTAATATTGGTAAAATGGCCATACTACCAAAAGTGCTATACAGATTCAACACAACCCCCATCAAAATTCTAATGAACTAAGAACAAAAAAACTAAAAAATGAAGCTCTGGAATTCATTTGGAAAAATAAGAAACCCAATATAGCTAAAGCTATCCTTAACAAGAAAAGTGAAGCAAGTGGCATCTCAGTAATGCACCTCAAATTATATTACAGAGCTATAGTAACAGAAACAGCATAGTACTTGCACTGAAACTGGCATAAGGAACTATGGAATAGACTAGAATTTATAGAGACAAAGCCACATAAATATAGTTATCTGATACTGGACAAAGGTGCCAAAAACATACGTTGAAGAAAAGACAGCTTTTTAAACAAATAGTGCTGGCAAATTGGAAATCCATATGTAGAAGAATAAAATCTAACCCCTATCTCTCACCCTGCACAAAATACAACTCAAAATGGATTAAAGACCTAGGAAGTATTCCAGAAACCATACAGCTGTTAGAGGAAAGTATAGGCCCAACTGTCCAACATGTCAGCAGAGGAACTGATTCTTTAACAAGACTATTAAAGCACAAGAAATCCAGTAAAAAAAAAAATCACAAGCAGGATGGCATCAAACTTAACAGTTTCTACCTAGCAACAGAAACAAATAAGTGTAAATAGAGAGCTTAGAGAATGGAAGAAGATCTTTGCCACCTGCTCCTCAGGGCATTAATATCCAGAATATACAAAGAATTAAAAAAAAAACTTATCACCAAAAAAATAATAATAAAACAAAACAAAACAAAAAACAAATAACCCAATTATATACTTCTCAAAAGAAGAAATACAAATGGTCAACAAATATATGAAAAAAATGATCATCTCTAGCAATTAGGGAAATGCAAATTGTTATGGTTTGGATGTGAGATGTCCTTCAAAAGCTCCTTTGTGAAACAATGCAAGAAGGTTCAGAGGAAAAATTACTGGGTTGTGAGAGTCTGAACCCAATCAGTGAATTAATCCCCTGATAGGGATTAATTGAGTGGTAACTGAAGTAGTTGGACGTGGCTGGAGGAGGTGGGAATTGGACCATGGCTTGGGGTATATATATTTGTATCTGGTGAATGGAGTCTTTCTCTCTGCTTCCCGATCTCCATGTAAGGGGCTCCCTCTACCACACTCTTCCACCATGATGTTCTGCCTCACCTCAAACCCTGAGGAATAGAGCCATCTTTCTATGGACTAAGACTTTTGAAACTGTGAGCGCTCAAACAAACTTTTCCTCCCCTAAAACATTCTGGTCAGATATTTTAGTTGCAGCAGCAAAATAGCCAACTAAAACACAAATGAAATCTGCATTGAGATTTCATCTTACTCCAGTCAGAATGGCAATTATCAAGAATAGAAATAACAATAAATCCTGGGGAGGACGTGTGTGGGGGGGGGGAGTACTCTCATATATAGTTGGTGGGTATGCAAATTATTGCAATCACTCTGGAAAGCAGTATAAAGATTCCTCAAAGAAACTAGGAATGGGACAAATGTATGACCCAGCTATTCCACTACTCTGTATATATCCAAAGTTTTAAAATCAGCATACTACAGCAATGCAGCCACATCAATGTTTACAGCAACACAATTCACAATATCTATAAAACTATGGAACCTACATGGTGTCCTTCAATTGATGAATGGATAAAGAAAGTGTGTATACATAATGTGTATATATTGAAAATGGAGTATTACTCAACCATAAATAAAAATGCTATTATGGCATTTGCTGATAAATGGATGGAACTGAGACTATCCTGTAAAATAAAATAAGCTAGTCCCAAAAAGTCAAATGTTGACTATTTTCCCTGATATGCAGAAGCTAATCCAAAATGGAGGGAGGATAAAAAATAACAAAGAAACAGAGAGAAAAAGGGAAAATAGGGAAAGGTAATTTCATCAAAAGAGAAAAGATTGGTAGATTAGATGAAGGGGATTGAGAAGAAGGAAGAAAAGAAGGGAAAAGGGAAAAGCAATGGAATGAATCTAACAAAACATTTGTATGTGCATGCATAGATGTAGCAGAGTGGGTCCAGGCATTGGATGTATCCATAAGATACTAACTAAAAAAAAAAAGTAAACTATAAATGGTTGAAGAGTGGGAGAGGAGCAGGGTGGGGGCAGGATAGAAGTGCTGGGGATTGAATTGGAGGTTGTATTCCAAGTTTTTGTGATAATATCAGGGTGCCACAGCTTCTGTTTCTATCAGCTGCAGACGCTGGGAGAATTCCCAGGGAGGACCCTGGATACCACCCAAGCCAGAAGTGCCAGGGTCTCACTAAGTTTCTGAGGTTAGCATTGAACTTGTGGTCCTCCTACCTCAGCCTCCTGAGTTCCTGGGATTACAGGCATGTTCCACCATACCTGACTGTCATTAATCCTTTAAAAGGATTGATTTGGGCATTGATGATCCTCTCTGTGGCAGCATGAATTATAAGGAGCCTAATTAATGTACTTATAATTGAGACATACTATGATGTTAAATGATGCATCGAGGAGCATCACACTTTGTAAATCTGTAATCCCAAAGTTCTTTACATGTCTCCAAGAACAAAGAAAATTAGTACATCTGCAAGGTTCTTTCCCACAGTGATGCTTATCAAGGGCAAGGCACTTATCACACTGACCTAGGCATAGTGATCACCGGTAATTATGGAACTGAACTGAATAAGAAATCAAATCACTATTAAAAATTGGAGATGGAGATATTGAAGATGGAAGAATGGAACTAGGCAGCAACTGTCCACTCCTCTCCTCCATAGCCAAGAAATGAAGAAGTGAAAGAACAGCTGACCAGAGAGATGGGTGACAGAGTAAGCAGCCTAAAATTCAATATCGGACAGCTTGAGACTTGGAGGGATCTAAAATTTGGTTACAAGAGCTGAAAATAATAAAATATTTCCTTGACCCCAAACCATAAGCAAGATTGGGGTAAGAGATAATAAAGAGAGAGAAAGAGAAAAGCCCACAAGTTTACTTCCTTAACAACATTTGGAAAGGCAAACCAAATTAAAACTTGACAGGAACAACAGAGACAGTGAAGAAGATCACACAATTCAGTCCAAATTTGTTGGCAGAAAGCCATGCCAGGCAGGGAAGACATTTTATAGAATTCACAGTTGGCCTGCCTCCCTAGAAAAAATAAATCAATACAGCTTCTTCCCATCTACAGATAGTAACAAATAAAACCATAGGGAAAGCCTCTGAAATGGGTTGTCTCAATAACCCATCTAGAAGGAACTTATAGGAATGACTGCTAACAGAAGGTTACAATAATCCTTTCTCATCACCTTGAACAAGGGGAGTAGGGTGAGCTCACCTGAAGCAAATCATGCCCAAGTAGTGCTAGCCCCAACCCAGAGACTCCCCATAGTCTCTGGAGGAGTTCAGGTGAAGACAAACCAACTGACTTCTTACCTTACTCATGAGTTTATAGGTAAACCCTGGTAATCTGCAGCAGCTATAGTGGAGGTTTATGTCCCATGGACTGCCCACAGATAATCTTCATTTACAGGTCCCCCAGTTGCAGGCAATTCCAAGCTCTTACACTTCCACAAACAAGCCTTGACAGAGGGGAACAGGTATTCAGGTACCACAGCAGCCAGTGAAAGACCTATGTCTCTGCAACCAACAAAAATAGCCAGAAGATGAAGGACCCTCCAAACACACAGACTTTGGCCTCTAGGTTGACTATCACTGGCTGATTAAAAAAAATCATAGAAATCGGGACCAGAGCCCTGTACCCCATCATTTCTTGGATGATCCACAGCTGTGAGTCCCAGAGTTGCCAGTTATCTCAGTTCTCATTCAGGCATACAGACCAATAGAAGAAATTTCCTGAGGATAATGCCAAGCAGCCACAGGATAATCTCACACATATGCAACACAGTATACCCAACAAAAGTGCTCACAGAGAAGTATCCCACAGATACCAACCACTACCCGGTGAGCACAGATACAAACACACCAACCTGGAACCTGTTAATTACAGAAGGGACAGCAGCCCTATACCTCCCATAGGCCACCAAGCACCACTTCAACCAGATCACAGACTGTCACACTGTTCTAGAATACACACAGGGTATATATACACATATACACATTCTGAAATATACAAAGGAGAGATCACAGTAATTTGACAATGCTGGATACACAAACTTATTCTTCAGGAAGACACACAAGTACAAACCCCCTAACAGGGAGTAACCTGACTTCAAGTCTCCTCTAATCCACCAGAAAACTAGCAGATACCTGGGAATGGGTATCCTAGAATTGTATAAAAGGTAAGATGGTGTGATCACTACCTCCATACTCAGGGAAACTTAAAGGTAAAACTAAGGAATGGTAGGAATTGTCTAAAGATCTCAAATCCTGATAAAATCCAAATAAGGAAGACTCAATAAGAAGTCTCCCTAACTCAAATAGCTCATTGTGGAATATCATAAATGGCTGTAACTTAAGTTTTGATCTTACAGATATTATTTTTAATTGAATTGATAAATACTCCCTCATTATTTAATATTGAAGTCTTCAACTCAATTGATAGTATTTATTCTAATGTTTTAAAGCATTAACTACAATCATTCTATTTTTGTTTTCCTAGCTTCTATTTATACTTGTTCCTCTTAGTTTTCCTTTTTGCTCTTCTATAACTGTTGGTTCCTTGAGTTTCTCCATTTTTTTTTCTTTTATCTTATCTTAGCTTGTATGATTTTTTCTCTTGTTTCTTTTTGTTGTTGTTTTTGTCCCATATTTTCTCTTTTCCCTTTTTAACCTCCATGTAGTTTAATAATAATTTTATATTTTTAATAATTACTTCCTCAACCTACTCAAGAACATTACTATAATTTTATATGTGCCTTAGGGTAATTTTGGAAAATATTTCCAATAAATTCCCCCCTAAGTTTTATTGTTGCATGAGTTTTCTCTGAAGTGATTGCAGATAGTATGATTTACTATCTTCTCTCAAAATAGGGCTACATAGTGGGCATAGCAGTGGGTACACACTGAGTGGAAGTATCAATACTTAGATTTTCACCCTAAAAGTAGAAGACATTATCATTTGGCAGATGGGCAGAAATGCAAACACTATGAAAACCAAGGAAACAAGCCAGCTCATAGAGCCCACAACACTTCAACCACTGATCCCACTGGCACCACGGTGAAGAAAATGTTAGATAAAGAATACAGAAAGTTGATAGTTGAAATGTTCAATTATTTAAAAGATTTATTGAATGAACTAAGAGAGAAAATGCAAGAAGTAAAAGAACATTTCAATAAGGAGCTAAAGATTCTAAAAAAGAACCAAACAGATATCCCAAAAAATAGATTCAATAAATCAAATAAAAGATTCAGTTGGAAGTATCACCAAAAGTTAAGAAGACATTGAAGACAGATTTTTTTCAGGTCTCAAAGCCAAAAATAATAGTCCAAAATAAATAAAAGACCATGACTTGAATATTCAAAATTGTAGAATATTAAGAGACCACATATATGAATCATTGGCATAGAGTAAGGCACTGAAACTAAAACTAAATGAATGAAGAATATCTTCAATAAAATGATTTCAAAAAAAAATTAAAGCATAGGAATGAAATGAAAATCCAAATACAAGATTTAGAACTCCAAAAAGACAATAATTTAAAAGATCCCCTCTAAGACACATTAAAAGTAAAATGACTAATACAGAGAACAAGGACATAGTTTTTAAAGCCATTAGAAAAAAAAAAAACAGTAGGTCACATTTAGAAGTCAATTAGACTTTCTGTTATCTTTCCGCCCAGACCCCAAATGGTAGGAGTGCTTAGGATAATATATACCAAGTCTTAAAAGATAATGCTTGCCAACCAAGGTAACTATATCCAGACAATTTATCCTTCAGAATTGAAGATAAAAATGATAACTTTACATAATAAGAAGAAACTAAAGGAATTCATATCTACTTAGTAAGCACTATAAAACATACTTAATGAAATACTACATTTAGAAGAAGTGAAAAATAAATCAGAGCTGGCACATGAATTAACCCAATTATAATCATTGTCAATTAAAGAAAAATCAAATCTGAATTACACATTAAAATAAATCAAAATGGCAGTATATAAAAATTGTCTTTCTATAATGACTCTGAATGTAAATGGCCTAAATTCTCCAATTTAAAGACATAGGTTGAATTAATTTTAAAAGATGCCACTATATGTTGTTTATAAGAGACTCTCTCTACATGCAAAGATATCCACAGGCACTAAGTAAAAGGATGGAAAAAAGATATGCAAGTGGAGAACAAAAGCTAGCAGGAGTAGCTGCTCTCATATATGACAAAGCAGACTTCCAGTCCAAATTAATCAGAAAAGAATGTCACTTTTTACAGGATAAGAGAATCATCTAATAATAAGATATAAGGATTGTTATATTTATGCAGCAAATGTTGGTGCCCATATGTTATGGTTTGGATGTGATACAACCCCCAAATCTCATGTGTGACAGAATATAAGAAGGTTTAGAGGAGAAATGATTGTGTTTTGAAAGCCTTAACCCAATCAATGGATTAATCCCCTGACAGGATTAACTGGGTGGTAACTGAAGGTGGGTAGGGTATGGCTGGAGGAGGTCGGTCATTGGCAGCATGCCTCTGGATATATATTTTGTACCTGGAGAGTGGAGTCTCTCTGCATTCTAATTATCATGTGAGCTACTTCACTCTGCCACTCTTTTCAGCCATGATGTTCTTCCTCACCTTGAGACCTGAGGAATGGAGCAGCTGTCTATAGGCTGAGACATCTGCAACTGTGAGCCCTCAAATTAACTTTTTCTCCTCTAAAATTGTTCTGGTTGGCCTTTTAGTCAGAGCAGCGAAAAGCTGACTAAAATAGCATCCATACATAAAATGCACCCTATTTAATCGAAAGACTCAAAATAAACTTCAATACAATAATACTATATAATTTCAACATACCTCCCTCAACAATATATAGATCATCCAGATGTAAACTAAGTAAAGACCTATCAGAACTAAAAATATTATGGAACTAACACACATATGGAGTACTTCATTCACCAACAACTAAATTCAATTCCTTCTTGGCTAAACATGAAACTTTCTCTAAAAGAGACCCTATTTTAGAACAGAATGCAAGAAATAGTTAAATGCAAAAAATAGAGTTAATTTTTTATATCCTATTAGATCATATGAAATGAAATTATAAATCAATAACAAGAGAAGAGCACACCATTTTAACAAGGGGATATTGAATAACAGACTATTGAGTGAATAATGGGTCATAGAATAAATCAGGAAGAAATAACATATTTTTATAAACAAATAAAAATAGATAAAACATATTAGAATCTCTAGGAAAATATGAAAGCAGTTCTAAGAGAAAGAGATTATATCACTAGATGCCTACATAAAAACAAACAAAAATGTCCCAAGTAAATAATCTAATGTTACATATCAAGACCCTAGAAAAGAAAGGACAAACTAATTCCAAAATCAGTATAAGTCAGGAAATAATTAACATGAGAGCCAAAATTAATGAAATCAAGAATAAAAAATTACAAAGAATCAAAGAAACAAAATATTGGTTCATTGAAAAGATAAAAAAATTAATAAACTCTTAGACAAGCTAATCAAAAGAAAGAAGATCAAGTCAATTAAATTAGATATGAAAAAGAGATATCTCATCAGACATCTCTGAAATCCAGACAATTATTATAAACTATTTTATAAAGTTATATTTCAATAAACTGGAAAATTTAGAAGTCATTGACAAAACATTCAGCATTTGGTTTTTTTGGAATTGGCTAACTCCACTTAACATTATCTCCTCCATCTCCATCCATTTACCTGCAAATGTGATGATTTTATTCTTTATTATTGCTGAGTAATATTTCATTTTGTATAAATGCCACATTTTTTAATCCATTCATCTAACAAAGGGCATCTAGGTTGGTTCCACAGTTTAGCTATTGTGAATTGATATAAACATTGATGGGGCTGTGTCCCTGTAGTGTGCTTTTTTTTAAGTCCTTTGGGTATAGACCAAGGAGAGGGATAGCTGGGTCAAATGGTGGTTCCATTCCCAGATTTCCAAGGAATCTCCATACTGCTTTTCATATTGGCTAAATCAATTTGCAGTCCGACCAGCAGTGTATGAGTGTACCTTTCTCCCCTTGTCCTTGCCAGCACTTATTGTTTCTATTCATAATAGCTGCCATTCTGACTGGAGAGAGAGAAAACCTTAGAGTAGTTTTGATTTGTGTTTCTCTAATTGCTAGCAACAATGAACACTTTTTTTCATATATTTGTTGATTGATTGTATATTATCTTCTGAGAAATATTTGTTCAGGTCCTTGGCCCACTTATTGATTGGGTTAACAAAAAACCAAATGCTAAATGTTTTCTCTGAGATAAGGAGGCTGATTCATAGTGGGGTATGGAGAGGGAGCATGGAGGGAATAGACAAACTCTAGATAGAGCAGAGGAGTGGGAGGGGAAAGGAGGGGGCATTGGATTAGAAATGATGGTGGAATGTGATGGCATCATTATCCAAAGTACATGTATGAAGGCATGAATTGGTGTGCATATACTTTGTATACAACCAGAGATATAAAAAATTGTACTCTACACAATTCAATTGCATGAACTAAGAGGGAAAATACAAAAAGTAAAAGAACATTTCAACAAGAAGATAGAGATTCTTACAAAGAACCAAACACATATCCCAGAAAATAGATTCAAATCAAATAAAAGATTCAGTTGGAAGTATCACCAAAAGTTTAGAAGACATAGAAGATAGTAATATGAATTGTAATGCATTCTGCTGTCATGTATAAATTTTAAAAAATTAATTTTAAAAAGTTGAAGAAATAAAATTACTTCCAAAGATAACAAAGATATGAAATCCAATTTCTCCTTGGAACCCATAAAAGCAAGAAGGAAATGGAGTGAAGTATTTAAAGTGTCGAGAGAAAATAAATATATAAATAAACTTCCTGAATGTAAAAAAAAAAAAATGTTGACAAATTTTTGGATGCATATGAGTTGACCAAATTGAACCAAAATAATATTTAAAAGCTAGAAAGACAAATTTCAAGCCATGAAATTGAAGTAGCAGCAATTAAAATCTTTCTAAAAACAGACAAAAACAAACCCAGAATCAGATGGATATAAATTGTCAGCTGAGATTTAATAGATCTTTAAAGATGAATTAATGTCAATCTTCCTCTAATTTTTCCATGAAAAGAAACGGAGAGAATACTCCCTAACTTATCCTATGAAGGGGTGTCAGCCTGACACCAAAACCAGGCAAAGACACACCAAAAAAAAAAAAAAAAAAAAGAAAAGAAACTACAGCTGTTCATGGTGGCGCTTGCCTGTAATCCCAGTGGCTCAAGGGGTTGAGGCAGGAGGATCATAAGTTCAAAGCAGACTCAGCATCTTAGCAAGTCCCTAAGCAACTTGGTGAGAACCTGTCTGAAGAAAATTAATTAAAGAAATAGATAGATAGATAAATGGCCAGGGATGTTGCCAGTGATTAATTCCCCCTGGGTTCAATCCCAAAAAATAAAAAAGAAAGTAAAGAAAGGAAACTACAGACCAATATCCCTGATGAACACAGATGGAAAAATCTTTAATGAAACATTAGCAAACCACACTCAAAAACACATAAAGAAGATTGAACACTCTAATCTAGGTAGTTTCAACACAGGATGCAACTCAGGTTCAACATATGCTAATCAATACAGTAATTCATTACATAAATAGTAATAAGAACAAAATTACATGATCATCTCAATAAATGCAGAAGAATTCCTTGACAAAAACTATTAATAATGCTGGAGATGGGCTGGGGTTGTGGCTCAGTGGTAGAGTGCTCACCTAGTACATGGGAGGCCCTGGATTTGAACCTCAGCACCAGATAAAAATAAATAAAATAAAGGTATTGTGTCCAACTACAACTAAAAAATAAATATTAAAAAAATAATGCTGAAAAGCTAAGAATAGATGAAACTTACCTCAACATTATAAATGCTGTATACGACAAACCCAACATCAACATCATCCTTAATGGAGAAAAATTCAAAGCACTGTCTCTAAAATCAGGAACAAGTTAAGGTTGTTTACACACACCAGTTCTACTGAATATAGTTCTTGAAACTCTAGCCAGAGAAATCAAGCAAGAGAAGGACAGTAAAGCAACACAAAGCGGAAAAGAAGAAATTCAGTTATTTCTTTTTGCTGATGACATGATCCTATAGGTAGAAGACATAAAAAACTCTACCAAAAGACTTATTGATCTGATAAATTTAGCAAAGTAGCAGGTTACAAAATCAACATACAAAAATCAATCGCTTTTCTATATTCCAAAAAGAAATCTGCAGAGAAAGAATTAAGGAAAATTATTCCATTCATAATGATATAAATAAATAAAATACTTTGGAATGAATCTAATTATGAAGATGCCAGATCTCTACAATGAAACCTATAGATCATTGAAGAAAGAAACTGAAGACCTTAAATGATGGATAGACTTCCCTTGTTCTTGGATACACAGAATTAACATTGTCAAAATGGCCATATTACCAAAAGCGATATACAGATTTAATACAATCCCCATTAATACACCAATCACATTCTTCACAGATTTTGAAAAAGCATTCCTAAAATTCATATGGAAAAATAATATAGAGAATAGCCAAAGAAATACTGAGCAAGAAAAGTAATGCTGAAGGCATTAGAATATCTGATTTCAAATTATACTGTAGGACTATAGTAACAAAAACAGCATGATATTGACATCCAGACCTGAAGACCACTGGAATGAAAGAGAGGACATAGAGATAAATCTGTATAAATAGTCATCTGACACTCAATAGAGGTGTCAAAAACATGTTGGAGAAAAATAGCCTTTTAAAAAGATGGTTCTGAAAAATGGATAGTCATATGGAGAAGAATAAAACTACATTCCTATATCTTACCCCTCACAAAAATCAACTCAAAGTGAATCAAAGACCTAGGGATTAGACTAGAAACTTTATAACTGCTAGAAGAAAACAGTGTTAACCCTCTAACATACTGCTGCAGATAAATAAAGCAAATCGCTAGTAAAGTTGATTATCTAATGGTAGAATATATATAATTGAATATTTCTTGTGGTTTTCTTCTCATTATTTTAAAAGTATGTGTACAAAGTTGTACACATATAATTGTTTACTAAGGTCCCATCTCATATAGAAATATAATATACTTGAAAATAATAGCACAAACGAGGTAGATGGGAGCAAAACTGCAACATATGCAGTTGTGATATGTATAACAAGAACAGCACAGAACTTGGGAAGAGAGAAGAGATCTACACAATAGTAGCTGTTGTTATTAAGAATTACTCAAATTTAAAAGGGACAAAGGATCTGAACAGACATTCCTACAAAGAAGATATAAGAATGGCCAATCTAACAGTTCTCCCAGCTTACATGCTCTTTCATTTTCTACAGTTGTAGTTATGTTCAGTCAATTGTAGTCTTAAAATATTAAGTGAAAAATGCAGAAATAAATCAAATAAATAAATCAAATTTATTTTAAATAAATTTAAAATGAGGTTTAAATTTTGTACTATTCTTAGCAGCATGATGAAACTTCCTACTGAACTGGTCCATCCTGCCAGGGACATGTCCACCCTGTAGATGTCAAGTACTCATTGTCACTTAGTACCCTTCTCGGTTATCAGATCACCAGTCATGGAATCATCGTGCCAGGGTTCAAGCAACCCTTATTTTACTTTATATGAGGCCCAAAGTCCAATCGTAGTAATGCCAGCAATTTAGATATGCCAAAGGGAAGCCATAAAGTAGTTCCTTTAAATGAAAATAGAAGCACAATACTTAATATCTTATTTCATATAGTACTAACTTTTATTGGTATATTGTTATAATTGTTCTGTATTTTGTGTTTGGTAATACTGTACTGTCCCTAATTTATGAATTAAGCTTTATTATAGTTATGCATGAATATAGAAAAAACAGTATACACAGGGCTGGTACCATCTGTTGGTTTCAGACTTCTACTGAAGGTCTTAGAATGTATCCCCCCCAGATAAAGGGAGACTATAGTAAACACATGTGAAGATATTTGACATCACTAGCCATCAGTAAATCACAATCAAACCTCAAAGAAATACCACTTCACAATCTGTAGGGTGTCTAGAATAAAAAAAAAAATGGGTAATAAGAAGTGTGGCAAGGATGTGGAGAAATATGAACCCCCATAAGCCACTGGTAAGAATGTGAAATGGTGCAACACTTTGCAAAATCATCCGACAGTTCTTAAACACAAACTTACCTCAGGACCCAATAACCCCATTTTCAGGTAAAGGCAATCCTCATTATTTCCAGATTCATATTTGTGAATCATGAAAACCAGAAAGTCACTTGAGATGCAGAGCCCCATCTGAGGCCAAAAATGGTGACACTCAAATCCTTGATTCAATTCTCACACTGAAAATAAGTGTTCTCTTTGTAGTCTATTGAGTGCAATTTTTTTTTGCTTTTTTTTTTTTTTTGCTTTTTGTTGGCGATCATAATGAAGTGGTTTCTAGTGATCTAAAGCACAAGAATTTGTGATAATCCTCATGAAGAAAACAAGTGTGTTAAACTTTATTCAGCTGTAACATAGTGATGATGGCAATGGAGTTCAACATAAATCCATCAGTAATGTCAAGCCAAAATAGAAAAAAGACATTCACCAATCTGTATGTAGGAACACTCCAGAAAATATTAAAGTAGTTTCTATCTGTGTAATGAAGATATAGAAAAGACAGAAAAGTTTCTACAGTTGTAAATTCCCAAGTCAATTACTGACAAAAGTAGAGTGGAAAACACTGTTGAGATGCTTAGTGACAGTTAGAGTCACATTGTTTAGAGTCAGATAAATGTTAAACTTTCCTCAGTATTTCATTATAAAGAAATACTACATTATAACCAATTGTTGATAAAGAAATATATATTAATCAACGTGTCTTTAGACAGAAATACATATAAAACAAAATTATGCATTGATCAGTTGACAAAACTTTTGTAATCAGAGGCTCAAAAGAACCTAACCTGTGTTTTTTCTAGGACAACTGGTTAAGTATTTGTTAATCCAGCATTGGTGGCCAGTCTATAGAAAAAAACTTGATAGATAGACAGACATCGATATAGATGTTTCAAGGACTGTAAGATATATGTCCACATAAAAACTTTTATCACTAAAGGCCATTTATGGTAAGACTCCATTTAATTGAAATTTCCAGAATGGGAAAATGTATAAAGGCAGAGAATAAATTAGCAATTTTCTGGAAGTGAGGCAGGGTAAGCAAGCAGGGAAGGTGAGGGGAAATGACAGAGAATGCTAATAGATACAGAGTCTTAAAGTTATCATGCATCTGGCAGTTGTACAGCTCTATGAATATACTTGAAACCCAGGGATTGTAGACTTTAAATAGGTAAATTTTGTGACATATGAATTATATCTCAATAAATCTGTTCCATAGAAAAAGTCCAAGAGATCCATATAAATTATTTCAAATTCCTTAAAAAAATTGAAACTCAATGCATACGTTTTCTTTTCTTTTCTGGGAAACTTCTGCTTGGAGACCAAATCCATTCAAAAAGTATAGTGAAAATTATTGTGTTCCTGAAGACTCCCTTGTAGCATATGGAATTTCTCTGCGCACTGGCTAGGCATCTTTGAATCTGATCACTGTCTCCATTGTGGCTAAAGACATTCTGTGGCTATAATGAGCATGCAGCTGCTCCTAAGTTATACCTAAAGGCAACAGTCATCTAATATCCTCTTCTAGATGCAGAAATATTTTTAACTCTCAGCCCATACACTATAGTAATATGAAATATCTAACAAATGCAACTATTTCCAATGTTACATATGTTGTTGCTTATGATCTGGTATTAAACTTTGGAGAGAGGCAGAAATCAGGAAAGAATCACTCTCCTCCTACATTCCCACTTACTAGGGCCACAATACCTAGAAGCCATGCTTCATGCAGGACCCTCAGCCACCAGGTCTTCCACTGTTCTCTTTCATGCATGCTGTTCCATTCCATTGAGGTCTTGCTGTTCTCCCTGCCAACTTCATCTTCCTTGTGACCTCTCTCACGCTTTAACGACCTTGCCATACATTCTGATTTTAATTTCTTTCTTTTCTTTCTCTGTTTATTCCTTTCTAATATTGTCACTCCAGAACCATCTCAATGGCAACAATTATAAGTGAACTTTAGGAAGTATTTTTCCACACCTCCAATGTCTACCCCAGGTCTGGATATATATAATAGTAAACATGAAATAGTCCTGGAATGAGTGACTTTAAATGGCCATTCATTGACCATTTCTAACTTGGTCAGCTATGTCTGTGTTATGATTTAGATATAAGGTGTCCTCCAAAAGTGCCTGTTCATTCAGGAATATTTGGAGGTGAAAATTTTAGATGAAGAGAGCTGTAACCTAATCAGGCCATCCTAGTTTGAATGGACTCACTTTACCTAGTGGTAACTGTAGACAGGTGAGGAATATCTAGAGGAGGTGGGTCAATGTGGGCATGCCCTAGAAGGATGCATTTTTTTTTTTCTGTAGCTTCTTCCCTGCTCCCTTTCTCTGCTTCCTGACCCCATGATGAGCGGAGCAGTTTTCTTCTGCTGGACTCTTTGCCCCATGATGTGCTGCCTCACCTTCTTCCCAAAGCAATGGAGTCAACATCCATAGACTGAGACCTCTGAACCTGTGAGCCACAAATAAACTTTTCCTTCTCCAAGTGGTTTTTGTCAGGTAATTTTGTCACAGTTACGCAAAAGCTGACTAAAACAGTCTATTTTCTATATAAAATAATTTCTCTCTTGCTTTTACCAACATTTTTGCTCTGTCTCAGGAAAAGGCAAATTGGCAAAAAGTCCATTTCCAATACTAAAATGAATGTGGTGGCAATGGCATGTGATTGTGGCCATTTAAGAAGGCTGTGTTCTGCTGTCTAGGAAGGTGGGTGGTGTTCAGACTCCCCATGGAGAAGATGCAGTGCCTACTTCTGCAGAGTCCCCATTAAATGACATGAAGCCTTGTGTTCCACTGACAACTGGAGAGACACATGCCCTGATACTTGGATAGAAACCACCCACTATGTGGATGAAAACCCTCAATATCCATAGCATTGGTGAAAGTGGTAATTTTAGACAATAAAGGAAAGAGAAAGAGAAGATTTCTGCTCAGGAGATATGAAGAGTTCTCTGTGTCCCTTTGATATTTGGAAGGCATTTGTTTGTTTTTGTAGTCAGTGAAGAAATATTTAAACAGATGGTCACAGTAGTTACAACACCCCAAAAGGGAGAAATTAGCCAGATTCCTGAGAGGACAAATACTTATGCTAGATAAGCCCCACTAACCAAGAGGATTAGCTAATAAAAATGCAGCAAATGACTAGATGTACAGAGAGTACAAAGACGGTGTAAAGGCAGGTGGAAAATGTCTAAAAGCTCTGAAAATTTCCAAAATTACCAAATGGAAAGTTGTACTTCATGTTGAGACATAAGTTCAAGACTGGCTAGGTACGGTTCAGCTGTAAAATTGGAAGGTTCCCTGAGAGAACTTCACCATGATCCTCTTCCACGGCGTCAGCATGCTTCCTTCTTTTGAGAGCTCCAGGTGCCTAACACTTTTTAGGTGCCTTCTCTACTATGTAACATCCACTTTTTATCATAACTTCATATATCCTCAGGACTTATCCCCACTTCCTTTACCACTATCCCCTAAATCCAATCTGTCAGCAAATCCTCACACTCTTGACCTCCAAATTATAATCTCAAATTGTCCACTTTTTCTCTCTCCTAATTCATTTTTATATGCCTCCCCCATTTGCTGGTGCAAGCCTATGTCCCTCTCTGTTGAATGCCTCTTGTTTACTTTCTTCAAAGCTCTTATTTCATATTATAAAATTATGTGGTAGCTGGGGATGTAGCTCAGTAGTAGAACACTTGCCTAGCATGTACCATGCCCTGGGTTCAATACCCAGCCTCACAAAAGCAAAAAATGAATAAACTAAATTAATTTAAATTAAGTGATTTATATATTTAGGTTTACCTTTCATTATCTTCTACTTCTCAAACATTGTTTTCAATATCCAGCATCTAGAAAACTGTCCTATAGAAATTAAGTACAAACCACAAAAGAGGTCATATTTAAATTTTCTAATGGCCATTTTATTTTTTAAAAAGCTACTATGAATTTAGTTCTAAAACACATTTTATTTAACCCAATACATCCAAAAAATCTTCATTTCAACATGTGCTCAATATAAAAAATACTAATGAGACAATTTATGATTTTTTTTCTCACACACAGACTTTCAGATAAGGCGTATATTTCATACATCACCTCTCAATTCAGACTCTCTGAGTTTCAAGTGTTGTTTGGCTCCAGGTGGTTCATGGCTACTGTACTGGACAGTGTAGCTCTAGAACACAGTGAGTAACCATAAGATATCAATTGAACTTTTAAATTAATAAGTAGCTAGGGGTACAGCTCAGTGATAAAAATCTCTTGTTCAGCATATGTTGTATGTGTGGCCCTGCATTAAATCTCCAGTACCACAAAAAAAGACCAACAAAAAAAATGAATAAACAAATATATGAAATAGTCAATGGGTAACAGATCAGAAAAATGAACCTCAGAGAGTATAAGTAAATTCTCCGATGTTCCATAGTTTTAGAAAAGGATGGTACTGATTTTTACTCCTTGTCTGGTCTAATACAAGGTGGTACTGTTTCTGTGGTAGCGTACTGGCATCTTAAGTCAGTCTTCTCATCAAATGCTTTCAATGGCTCTCCACTGTCCACAAATAAATTCCTTATCATGACAGTTAAAGTCTGATGAAATTTAACTCTCAACATATTGTCCTAGTCTTTTCCTCCACCACTGCTTTTCATGAATAAAATGCCCCAAGCAAACTGATTTCTTTAAAGTTAGGAACACCAAGGAGTATGCCAAGAAGTTGCTCAAAATCTCAATTCTAATTTTCTCCATTCCTCATCTGCTGGCTGCTTGTCCTTGTTGGATGCTGGAAATTAGTGAAGATATGGTCCTGTAGGCCTCATTTTCAGATCAGGATGGAGAGAAGAAGTCTCCCCCACTACACTCTACTCCTTCCTTATCTGTTTTTTTCTCTGCCCCAGCACAGTGCCTGGCACACAGTAGCTTAAAAGATGTTGAATGATGAGTGTATGAAGGAAAGACTTAACAGATACTTGACTCTCCCAATCCTCCCATGACATGAGTATATCCCTATATGCCTTTATTCACATGGTCCACCCCAACAAGAAATCCTCCAGTCTGTCTACATGCAAGGATTACTCAAGTGTTATCTCCTTCATCAGAGCATTGCCAGTACTTCCTACCACAGAGATCTCATCCCTCCCTCACTCCCACGTATGCCCAACATATGTCTTATATATGACCCTGCATTCCATCTAAAGTACTACAAAAAAAAAGAAAACAAAAAAATGAATAAACAAATATATGAAACAATCAGTGGACAACAAATCATAAAAATGAATCTCAGAGAGTATAAGTAACTTCTCCAATGTGCCATAGTTTTAGAAAAGGGTGGAACTGATTTTTACCCCTTGTCTGGTCTAATACAAGGTGGTACTGTTTCTGTTGTAGAGTACTGGCATCTTATGTCAGTCTTCTCATCAAATGCTTTCAATGGCTCTCTACTATCCACAAATAAAGTCCTTATCATGATAGTTACAGTCTGCTGAAATTCACAGAATTCATTGAGGTCTGCCCTGCAAACATAACACCATTAAATACATCTTATCATCTGCAAATAAAGATTAATTCTTTGGTTTGAAAATATATCACCCCATCCACCAAAGTCTTTTTTATTTATTGGTTTTAGATAAACCTGAAAGTAGAGTGTATTTTGACATATTATACATATATGGAGTATAACCCCTTCCAAAGGGGATCCCATTCTTGTAGTTGTACATAATGTGGAGTTACACTGTTCATGTATTTATATATGAGCAAAGGAAAGTAATGTCTGATTCATTCTACTACGGAAATCAGATTCCTTAGAAAACTTGGGATGGAAGCACAATTTGACCCAGTTATCCCACTCCTTTGTTTATACTCAAAGGACTTCAAATCAGCATACTAGAGTGATGCAACCACATAAATGTTTATAGTAGCTCAATTCACAATACCCAAGCTATAGAATCAACCTAGTGCTCTTCAATAGATAATAAATAAAGCAACTGTGGTATATATACACCATGGAATATTACTTAGCCATAAATAAGAATAAATTTATGCATTTGCTGGTAAATAAATAGAACTAGAGAATATCATGCTAAATGAAATAAGCCAATCTCAGAAGTCCAAAGGCTAAATGCTCTATCTGGTATGTGGATGCTAACCTACAATGAGGGAAGGTAGGGTGGGGAAGAATAGAAGTTCATTAGATTAGACAAAAGGGAATGAAGGGAAGGGAGGAGAGATGGGAATGTGAGAGAAACCAAAGTCTTTTGTGTAATGTGGTATGAAAAAAAAAGCAATATTGAATTTTTAAAAAAAGCAGTTTTTGATTCAAAGGATGCTTATTTAGGTTTTGGCTTTAAATTAATGGGATGTCATCTATAATGAAATTTAAACAAACAATTTCTCTCCTGTGAAATGGGGAATAAGTTCCACCCTTTCTGAATATTCATGATATAAAAGAAATCAGGATACATAAACACACACACACACACACACACACACACACCAAATCAAATGCTCTAAACAATGGATGCCTATTAACTTATTTTATCTTATTCATAGAATTTACTTATACTAAAATTTTCTCACACATTCACTGGTCTACATGCTCAATATTGGTCATATTCCACTATAATATATGATCCTTGAGGGTAAAACTCCATTTTGTTCATAGCTATAACCCTACTATCTATAAAAGGACCTGTTATAGGCATTCAATAAGTACTGTTGATTGATGAAAAACATACAAAATAAAATGAGAATACTGGAACATATTAACAGAGTGACATAGATTTTTAATTTCTGAGTTCTCAAATAAAAATAAAAAGTCACTATTTTTCACTATTATTTTTAGTGAAAAAACCCTACAGACAACGTTTATGATAAGAAAATCTGTCAAGGTATTCCCATGAATCTCAAAATATAAGTGAATGAAAGTAAATCAATTAAAAACACACAATCTGCATGGTATCGGCATCTGTGCAGGGAAGTAGAGTGAAGGAAAGAGGGACTATTTAGACCTCAGAGCAGAAGAACCAAGAAGAACCTATAAGTGCTCCTAGGAAAGCATGACAGACCTACGAAAGAATAGCAGCTGACCCTAGAAGGGATTATCCTATCCCAATATCACATTGAGGAAAGAGATCTAGGTAGGATTTTAAGGAACAGGTACAGTCTAGCCTCCGTTGCTTTGAATACAGCCCAACAGAATTTCCTTCCAGTACAAAGCTTCATACTGGGAGAAATTGCTAAAAGTAGAAACAAAGTGCATGAGGATAGGACAATGGATGGTTCATTCAACATGGAAGTGGCAGAAGGAGATAATGAACTTCAGTAAACAAACCATCACATCTTAAAAACATCACACAGACACGCAAGCACACACACATACACACACAAACTTGAAAAGAAAGGAAGTCGTATTAAATTAGACACAACCAGAAACTTACCTGCTTCTAAAAGTTCAACAATCAACCCATCACAACAGCAAGAGAAAAATATCAAAATCAAATCTCTAATAAAAAAGCTTTCTTTTTATAATGAGCAAAATAGAATGCTTACAAATTATGAAAGCATGTCAAAAATGTATGCTTTTAAAAAAGAGTAAAACACTAACCTTCTATTTCGAACAAACTAAGAGACTGTAAGAAAATGATACAGGGCATGAAAGAACAATATAAATAAGAGCTAGAAATTTTACAAATTAGGTGGAAAAAGTTCAAAAATAAGTGTATAAACAATTCACTTCGGAAATGAAGACTAAACTAGAACAAAAATAAAACCAATAAACATGAATAATTTTCTAAGAGAAATAGAAGGTAAAATTAAGGAAAACATCTAAAAATGTCAAGGAAATAAAAAGCTACAAAGAGATTCAATAGCTAGTGACAAACTGGTGAAACACAAAAATGACACGATATATAAATGTTTGAAGATTTTGAAAACAAAACCAGAGAAAAGGCACAAGTACCAAAAATTATAAATTGAGAAAATTCTCTTAACATTGAAATTGAAGAACATGGGAAGAATATACTACATTCTTCTAAATGTCAATCCAGAACATGAAGAAATATTAAAATTACAGATTTTTTTTAATTCAGTGAGCCTCTAATAAAATAACTTATTTCTAAGCAAAACAAAATTAGTTTATTATCAGACATTTTAAGTGCAAGAGTTTATTTATGTTTTAATGGAATAACATTTTAGTCTGAAAACCACAAACCAAAAAAAGGTGTGGCTTTTTTTATATCCATAAAAACTGATATTGAACTAAAAAGGGTCCAAAGTGATAACAGACACAACTTCAGGGGGTCTTGATCTCATGAACTATCTATTCCTGATGTGTCTGCTAGAGTATCAGTCTGAGTCAATCAAATAGTGAGGAAGACATCAATATAAGAACTAACAAAATGTGTGTTTGTGTGTGCAAGTGTGCACACTCACTTGTAAAATTAAGTGAGAAGTAGTAAGGAGAAATACATTATTTAATGGCTCTGCTAAAACAATGTGGATATAGTATAGCTATTTAAAAATGGAGAAGAAGTGAGCAGCTTTGATCCACCATGTCCTTCTGCCATGATGCTCTGCCTCACCGTAAGTCCATAGCAATAGAGCCAAATGATCATGGACTGAAATTCTGAAACATGAGCCAAAAAACCTTTGCTCCCTTAAAAAAAAATAATCAACCAAAAACAGAAGGTAGATGAAAGAAAAACATGAGAAAAAAGAGATGCATGCAGCAAATGCATTTTGCAAAAAAAGATACAGTATCTCAATTAGATTAGTGGTATAACAGTAATATTATCATTTACAGGATATACACATGATATTAAATTTAGTAAATGAATAATTATGGGATATTATGATTCCATTTCCTATGTTTTTGTAAACCAAAATACTAGATGTGGAAAAAAAATAAACTAATGAAGTATAGAAAGGTAGGTATAAAGCTTTATAATTATTTGAATTAGAAATGTCAGTATGAACTTATTATATATACACACACATATATAGAAATTTATATATGTATTAATTTCTTAATTAGAGCCACTAATGGGCCTTAAAACCCATTACAAACTTATCACAACATTCCTACAATTCAGAAATCCTAGCAAACCTGAAATACCATTCCAATGAAAAGAAATATATTTTTGGGAAGAGCAAATGGCTTATTCTAGGATGTGTAAAGATGAAAGTGGAGCATCACACCATAGTAGGTAATAATAAAAAAGCTATGAATGGCAGCTATACTCATGACACAAGGACATGGGGGCAAACTTGAAGGGGCTTCCACTGGGCAAAAATTAGACAATTTGATCTTCAAAAGGATGGTAATTGCAATTGATCAAAACTCATCAAATGTGCATAAAAATCTTTCCTGAACACCTATTTGGTCACCTGTGTAGAATGATAGAAAACCAGTACTTTAATTGAAAAATCGATAAAAGGAAAAGATGAAGCCATTTCTCTGCCTTTCCTAAAAGAACTATAGCACAGAGCTCCGAGTTGTAAATGAGGAAAATTGCTTGTTCTAAAATTATGCCAATTAATCAATGAAAAAATGATAGAATAAAACAATTTTGCAACCTCCAGCAAATTAATGGATCTAGGCATCGAGCACCAACAGCTGCTAACATCACAAAAAGAGAGACAATCAGATATCACTCGCCTCTTGTTCAAAGTACTCAACAACATTCATAGTCTTGCCAAATGAATCAACCCGAAATATGATCAACTTTCTGGATCCATCTGCCAATTTTCAGGGAACAGAAAGAACAGAGGAGAGTGATAAATGGGATCACTAAAACATACTCAGCAAAACCTACACTTGAGAAACTCTACAAGTTAAATGTCCCTGGTTCTTTCATCAGTAAATTCTGGGGAATGGAAATGCAATCTACAGACTAAAATATGCATAAAAATTACATTGAAGTTTTAAATATTGGACAACACTAAACTATGGTTATTACAGAAATGTATACTGGTGGTAAAACTACACAGAAAAGGAAAGAGGAATATTGGTTACTTTTGGTAGAACAGAAAGGGTCAAGTTGGAGTCCAGGAATGAGTGGACAATGTCTATTTCTCCAACTGGATGTGTTTATAAGGGTGTTTACCTTAGAACTCATTAAGTGGTGCATCTTTTTAAAAAATTGTATATGTTTCATTTACTAATAAAATTTATTTTTAAAAAATGAATTCCAGCTTAAAATGCACCTGGCTAGCAGACCTATCTTCCTAAATATAACTCTAAAATATTAATAAAGACAAAAGAATGAAATGCACACTAAAAATTAATTTGATAGACCATCTAATGCCAGAAGTTAAAGTGAATTTCTACCTGCTGAAAGGCATAAGCAGTTCAATTGAGATAAGCTATAAAAGTAGAATAAGCACAGGATTCCCTCATGGGTAAAAGTGAGAATTATGAGAGTTTATATGTAGAAAGTACTTAGAATGATTCCTGACCTAGAGCAAGAATGATAGTTAAGAATAAGCTATTGTTGGAGGGGAGGTGCTAGGGAATGAAAGTGACCAAATTATATTGTTATATTGTATGCCTGTATAAATATGTAATGAATCCCACCATTGTGTATAATTAGCTGTTGTTTTTATTATAAACCTATCTGGGTTGTCTCATAAAAGAGAGACCTCTGAGACACTGTACACATCTCCCACTATCATTCCTCCACATTCAGATTTACATCAACAAAATAAATAAGCAGCTATCCCATACCATGTGCCTTCTTGCACTGACAAAACACATATTGCTTGTCATCTTTCTGCATCCATTCTGAACATCCATTCTTGGTTATCAGACAGGTAAGGAAAACAGCTCATACATTGTATTCTTGTGGATTTAGCTTTCCATATCACTAATAAAAAAAGATGCTACAGGGGCAAAAATGGGAAAAGTTCCACTATCTCAGCATCCTGGGAATCGTAATTTTCATGCTAGACACTTTCTCCTAATTTTGGAAAGCCAGGCAGCAAGGGTAGAAAAATATGCCCCCCGGAGGAACAGAGCTTTATGAGTTGAAGAATTTCCAAAAAAATGGAAATTGGCTCAGGAGCTGCTTCCCATCAAGCCATATCTAATAATAGTTCTAAGAAAGGGATTAGCGGACTAGCCAATTGAACATCAACAGCAGTAATTTCTTTTCAAATGTATTTACAGAGTTGTCGAAAGTTAACTCACTGGAGGTTGAAAGAAAATGACTCTGAATTTCTTCTTCAAGAAAACAACAGATACTCAATATCTAAGATAACTTTGAAAATTACAAAAAATGAGAAGGTGTTGCAGCCTCTAACATGAAAAACAAAAAGATAATAATTTTTAACTTTCTGTTGCAAAAGTCACAGGTTAACAAAACAAGAACAGAAGCAACCAAAGAACACACGCAAATTGATATGTGATAAAAGAAAAAGTCAAGTCAGTGAGGATAGTGACATTATTCAATAAATGGAATTGGAAGATCCAATGACAATTTGGGGGAAATAATAAAACCATAAAATGCCTAGAATAAATAAATACACATATGCAATCTTAGGATAAATTAAGCCTTTTAAACATTATACCAAAAGAGGAAGATGTGTATATCACCCTGAAAACAATACAGTGCTGTTTATCAAAAAATACCATGAAGACATTTATAAGAAATGGCAAACAATATTAATAATATATATTTTTAAAGTACATAACTATATAAAGAATTCTTGCAAAGAACTAAAAGAAAGATAGTCAACTTTCTCACCAAATTAAGCAAAGAATATAAACTAAAATTGTATAAGAGCAATTGTCAATATCCAACAAAAATTTGAAAAATTATCACTCTTACTACTAATGTAAGAAACAACTTTTTTGTTACCATTTTTCATTCACAAAACTGGGAATATTTTTGAAAAATCATATCTAGTATTGTCAAAGTTGAGGATAAATGAGAATTCTAAACCACTGTTTTGAAAACCAAAATCATTTTTGAGAGGGACTTAAGGCTGTGTATCAAAAATCTTAAAGATATATTCTTCTTAACCCAGAAATTTTACCTCTGGACTGTATGCTGAAGAGATTTTTAATGATCTGAACAAATCTCTCTCTCTCTCTCTCTCTCTCTCTCTCTCTCTACACACACACACACACACACACACACACACACACATATAATGTCAAAATACATTCTACTGTCATATATAACTAAAAATAACAAATAAAAATTTAAAAACTGATAGAGATGAAAAACTAAGGGAACAGCATTATAAGTAGAGGGAATAGCAAGTAGAGAGTTCTGGAACATAGTGATATTCAATATGTTTACAGTTTATCAGGAAGATAGATGAAGCTGGAGCAGAGTGAAAGGGAATGAGGACAGAGATGATGGGGGAATGATGCATATCAAGCAGGACCTTGTAGGTCATAGCAAGGACATCAGCTCTTATTCTGAATGAGATGCAAAGTCAAATACAGGAAACAACAACCAAATCTGTAGACTATCTCATACAAATGTTTTGGCATTTATATGCATGCATTTTATTTATTTATATGTACATGAGAGAGTGGAGGAGAGAACAAACTGAAAACAAAAACTGAACAATGTATCTCTAAATATTAAAAGGTGATGCATATATTATTCTGCAAAATTACTTTCCTCTTTTTTAGACTGCTAAACGTTCCACACTCTGTGTGTTACTTTTTTATTTTAAAACATGCCAAATTTTGAAAAATCCCTCTTCCTACCATCTTGTAAAGTCAACAGGTAAAAAGTGAGAGATCATGACTTTTTAGATAAGGTTCTGTGTGAAGAAGCCTGGAAATGCCTGAGGCAGATCTACGGGGGTCTCCCCCACCTCCCTGCCCTGGCAACCCACCTTAATGATCTAGGTCCCCTTGTCCAGCAGTTTTCTGTATGACTCCATTTATGTGCCCTGCAGACTTCCCAACAAACCATAACTTGGAAACATCTGGAACCTAAAGTCATGAAGAAAGACCTCCAAGGCATCAAGATGGATGTTTTCTGTCCAAGATTACAAATACTTGTGGTTTTCTGTTTTTACCACCCCAAAGGCTTCTTTCAGTTTTCTGTTGTGTATAGAGCTGTCAATCAGAATTATGACATTTCCTAATCCAATTTCCACTGCTATCTTTATCTCTACAGCATGGAGGTGGGAAGATAGAAAAACCAGACCTACAGAGAAGATATAACATTAATGGAGAGTTTCAAATCCAAAACATTTGAGTTGG
>NW_026692676.1:0-18184 GCF_021218885.2 Marmota monax | reverse complement strand
CAGAGCCTGTTTTTCAAGGAAACTTTTTCAGGGTTCTCTACTTCTCTATCTTGGACCATTTTTACATCACAATCATCATGAGAAATACTTTATTTTCACCTAAAGTGCATCATGATTATATCTAGAATAAAAATTCTTAACTCTTTATTTCCTAAAACATGGCATAAGACTATTGGCATCTTGTCCAAAATACTTAACTAGCATCATTTCCATCCCTCATTCTCCCACCCCCCACTTTTTTGTTTTCTCTCAAACAAATTTTATTCTCTTCCTCTTTGCTTGTGAACATATAGCTCTTCTGGTTGAATAAGCTTTTGCTATTCTATTCCTGCCAAACTTCTACTCATCTTTCAACTACCCATCAAATATTGCCTACTTTTTAAGAATTACGTTATATAACCAGGCAGAATTATTCTTTTAATCTTCTGGGGATCTCAGAGTAAGTGCTTTATATGTCATTAAAACAAGTATCATGCTGTTAGCAATTACTGTATGCTAATTTTCTCTTACAATGTGAACACCTATATAGTAAGCTTCTATTCATCACTACATAAAAGAGAGCTAGAAATAGTAGTCTCTCAGTTTTAGCTCAGATCCTGAGTGCCAAATGCTTTTATACTACAAATGCTATTGTAAGCAACCAATATTGAATCTGCATAGGAACTGCATGAAAATTACACCACTGTCTATGTAAGTGAAATTGATATTTCAATAAGGATTTTATAAATTTGAATATTTGTTTGCACAGATTTTGCCTTGAATGACAACCCAAATCCCCATAAGGAAAGTAAGAAAAGTTACTTTTCCTCACTTTAAATCTGGCAGTGGAGGCACTGATAAACTACAAAACTAAAATGAATTTAACTAAAGTTACATGTGGCAGCACACAGAGATCTGTATTTAGATGAATAAGACATTTGTGTTGCTGCAGATTCAAAAGTGTGTTACCCAAAGATCATACGTGGCCATGTGAGAAATAAAGAAAACTTGCTTTCGATTTTCTTAAATAATTTTGACTTCGAAGATTTCCTATACTGTGTATTCTCACAGAGATCCCCTGAATGAGAACAGGCTATCATGCTGAGGAGGTCACAGGGAAATTAGCAGTGACCAATTATACACTAGCATGCTATACCTTCTACTGTGTGCACTAAACAAGTGACAGCCAGCAATTTAGGGATGTCTTAAATGGGACCACAAGTCACTCTGAAGGAGAAAGTGTATTTTTCAGTATCAATATCTACCACAGGAAGGGAAACCAGTGTTAGTTCAAATCTGTACTAAGTCTAATAAGACTTTTCCTGATTGATCACCTCTCTTATTTTTGGACAAAAGTCACAGTATGACTAGCAAAAAAAAACCTAGCGAAAAAAAAAAAATCATAACCCTCTTTTTCTACTGTTGACAAAAGTAGAACAGGAGAAAATCATTTCATTCAAATAAAATTTGTAGATTTGACTATTCCTGAGATAAGATTATGCTTGTGAATCATAAGTGACGAGGAATTTCTATCATCTGAGCATGACTGCATAAATCATAAGACTTGACCTAGATTTTTATTTAAGGGTCAGGAGAATGCTAGATAGAGGAAAGGAAGAGAGAATAATAATTCTGGCTTCAATTCAAATTATTGAGGTTTGATTTATGAAGATTACTTCTGTTATGCTAGTATTCAGCATTTATTCTGACATATAATAGGCACTTGAGAAATTTTTGTTGATTAAATGTGTTTCTAGTGCTATCGAATTGACATCAAGTTTCAGATCAAACTATAGAAACCATTCTTAAATTAGGAAGATTTTATATTTTTAAAAAGAGAGTATTTAATAATAAGTCTAATTGAAAATATGTGAAGCAGAAATGGGTTATTTTTGCAAACAGGCTTCAAAACTATGTCAAGTGGCTACTGAATGTATTTTATGAGGTAAAAGCAGTGCTAACTGTTGTGACTATAAATCAACAAATAGCCAGTCTTGATTAAAGACTCTTAAGGGAGTCAGAGACATAGAAAAGTGTTTCAAAGATATCATAGGTTCAGTTTTTCAATATGCACTGAGTTTATTCAGGGTATAAAAATGCAAGTCAGGGCTGGGATTGTGGCTCAGTGGTAGATCGCTCACCTAGCACGTGTGAGGCCCTGGGTTTGATCCTCAGCATCACATAGAATAAAATAAAGATAATGTGTCCAACTACAACTAAAAAATAATAAATATTAAAAAAAATGCAAGTAATAAATTATTTCTTGGTCATTTGTCAAATTTCCTTTGTAAGTCTGCTATATATGAACGACACATGGAAATAAAACTTAGAGTATGGAAAATGTCAATAACAATGTTGAAAGGATATTTGAGACAAAGGATCTAATGGAAATTGCCTCTGATTCAAAATCAGAAACTCATGGAAGTATATAGTTAGGAAGAAAAAAATTAGGAACAAACCTGTCCATTCAGGGACTCAAAGAGAAGATGTCATTCCTAAGCAGCTATAAATAAAATCCAGTCCTTTCATGTATTGTTGGCCTGAATTCATATTATATAGTCCATATACAAACATTACGTTAGTTATTTAGAAGTGCCTGTTCAGTTCCTTTGCCCATTTATTAATTGGGTTATTTGGGTTTTGGAGTTAAGTTCTTTACCTATCCTGGAAATTAATGCTTTATCTGAGATGCAGGTGGCAAAGGTTTTCTCCCATTATGGAGGCTCTCTGTCCACATTCATGATTGTTTCCTTTTCTGTTAAGAATCTTAAAGAGAAAATAGGAAAACTATCCCATTCAAAAATGTATCAGAAAATGGGTAATAAATCTAACAAAGAGGTAAAACACCTCTACAATGAAAACTACAGAGCACTAAAGAAAGAAATTGAAGAAAACTGTAGAAGATGAAAAAATCTCCCATGTTCTTGGCTAGGCAGAATTAATATTCTCAAATGGCCATACTACCAAAAGCTCTATATAGATTTAATGCAATTCCTGTTGAAATTCCAATGATTATCTTCACAGAAATAGAAAAAAACAGTTATGAATTTTTTTTTGGAAAAATAAGAATAGATAAAGCAATCCTTAGCAAGAAAAATGAAGCAGGAGACATCACAATACCAGATCTTACATTATACTACAGAGCTAAAGTTTCAAAAGTGGTATAGTATTCGCACAAAAATTGACATGAAGACTAATGGAACAGACTAGAAGACACAGAGTCAAATCCATATAATACAGTTATTTCATACTAGATAGAGGCACCAAAAACATACATTGGAGAAAAGATAGCTTCATCAACAAATTGTGCTGGGAAAATTGAAAATCCATACGTTGTAGAATAAAATTGAACCCACCTTTCACCCTGCCCAAAACTCAACTCTAAGTGGATCAAGGACTAAAACCTTAGACCTTAGAAACACTGCACCTACTAGAAGAAAAAGTAGGCACAACTCTCTACCATGTTGGATTAGGAACAAACTTCCTCAGTAAGACTCTAAAGTACAAGAAATAAAATCAATACATGGGAAAGTATCAAACTGCTAAGCTTCTTCACATCAAAGAAAATAATCAAGAATATGAACAGAGAGCCTACAGAATGGGAGGAAATCTTTACCACCTGCATCTCAGATAGAGCATTAATCTCCAGGATATACAAAGGGCTCGAAAAACTTCACATCAAAACAACAAATAATCCAGTCAATAAATGGGCTAAGGAACTGAACAGGTGCTTCACAGAAGAAATACAAGTAGTCAAAAAATACATGAAAAAAAGTTCAACATTTCTAGCAATTAGAGAAAAGCAAATCAAAACTACATTGAGATTCCATTTCATCCTTGAGTGGCAATTATTAAGAATACAAGCAACAATAATTGTTGGTGAGGATGTGGGGAAAGAGGTTTACTCATACATTGCTGGTAAGACAGAAAATTGGTGGAACCACTCTGGAAAGCACTGTGGAGATTCCTAAGAAAAGTTGGAATGGAACCACCAATTTACCCTGTTATCCTACTCTTTGGTATATATGTAAATAACTTAAAATTGGCATACTACAGTGACATAGCCACATCAATGCTTATAGTATTTCAATTCACAATAACCAAGCTATGGAACCAACCTAGGTTCCTTACAACAGTTGAATTGATAAGGAATATGTGGTATATATGCATGATGAATATTACTCAGCCATAAAGAAGAATGAAATTATGACATTTGCTGGTAAATGGATGGAACTGGAGAATATCATGCTAAGAGAAATGTTGAAATAAGACAGTTCCCCAAAAGCAAAGGCAGAATGTTCTCTCTGATATGTGGATGCTAACTCACAACAAAGGAGGAGAATATTAGAAGTTCACTGGGCTATACAAAGGGGAATGAAGAGAAAGAAGGGGAGAAATAGTAGAATAAATCAGACATAAACTTCCCAATGGTCATATATTAATACATGTCCAATGTAACGCCACATCAACAATAATGAGATCTTATTTGGAATAAGTTATACGTATTCTATGTATGCATGATATTTCAAAATATACTCAACTGTCATGTAAAAATATAATAAAAGGTCATTAAAAGTGAATTTAAATATGAATTAAATAGAATAGTATTAAAATGACAAAAAGATATTTGGAAAAAAAAAGAAACAGTAGAAATAAGAATAAAATGTAATTATAATAATACAATTTTGTTTAAACCCTCAACACATGGTTTTAGGACTGATCCAAAAAGCTAAATAAAGAATCAGCAATTAGAAGATAGAGACTTAAAAAATCTACATGGAACATAGTATAGAAATACAAAATCATATAGAATATAAAGACATATTTAGAGATATGTGGGGTAAAGTTAAAGACAAAAGTATCACATTTAAAGGAATTCTGCCAAACAATAAAATATCAGATTTGTAAAATAATAAGAATTTAAAATATTTGGAAGTGAAATATTTAGATTTATTGCACAATGGTAGCACATTTCGTGGTATCAGAAAACTCATCAATTCTGTACTTTTTAAAAAATGAAGTAGGCATGCTGTAATTTCTGTGGTAACCACAAAAACATTTTTTAAAAAAAGAGTATCATTTCCAAATATGGAAAGTAAGAAACAGAATTAAAAAGTATTCAATCTCTATCAAAGCATAAAACCTAAAAATAAGAAGAAATATGAGTAAAAGTAATCACAAGATAAAAGGAAAAAAAAGATATGGATGATAAGAACTAAAGTCAATGAGGTGATTATTGCACTTAAAGGGAATTTTTAGACTGGATTTTAAAATTTTTCAACTCTGTGTTATTCACAAAGATATATGTTAAACAAAATATACACACAGGTTGAAAATAAGAGTATGCAAATATGAATATTAACACAAATGTTTGATGTGACTATATGCATAACTAAAATCTTAAAGCAATTTAAGAAAAATAACTTCTAGAGATAAAATGGGTCCTTTGATCCCTTGATAGATTTGCTAACATTGAAACATACTTGCATTCATGAGAGATTTAAACATGTTTTCAGTAAACATTAAGCTTGACCAATTTAAAAAAAAAAAAAAACACCTACTTTTACTCCAACATGATCAGATCACAGTGTAGCAACTCCTAAGCACATGCATTCATAAGACAAAGAAGTTAGTCAATCATGGAGAAAATTAATCTGATTACTTATGCCTCCATAACAAAATTTTTCAAACCACTGATTATGTTCACTAATTTTATATATCAGGAATCCCCAGAGGGCATGGGTTACAATGTTTTTGTTGTTGTTGCTGTTGTTTTGGTTTATCCTAATCCACACAATCTAAGACTGGAAGACTTAAAGACTGGCAGTGACAATCCCTAGAAACTGATTATTGTCAGGTCCATTCACTCACATGTGATCACTCACAGGATCATCACTGATACCAGCTTACAATCTGAATCTTCACTGAGGCTTCTTGCCATGACATCTATCTGTGGCCCCTCCACACTACCTGGGTTCACATTAGTTATTGGTTTCCATAAATGAATATCTAAAGATAGAGACAGAAGGAAATGTATTTCTTTTTTTTCTTAACCTCAGAATTTAAAGAGAACCACTTCTTTTTCCCAAAGCAGTCACAGTGACCCATTAAGTTTCAGTGAGAGAGGATTAGGATTCAAATAATGACTGGGAACTGACAAGTTTTGGAAGTTCATATTAGGACTGAAACATTGTTTCACCTTTAAAAGAATTTTGGCCTATCATTTGTATAATACAAATTATTGAAGGCTTTTAGTAGCATAGACACATGGTCAGATTTGTGTTTGAGTCAGAAAATTCTGAATCTTCTTCAGTGCTAAGACCAGGGAAAGAAAAACGATTAAGCAATAATCAAATGACCAATGAGAATCTAAACTAAGTATTAAGTATTATATAATGAGATGAAATTGCAAAATATCAAAAAACAGAATCAATGAAGCTCAGAAATCTATGTGAAGATTGAATGAAGAGGTAAAGAGTTTTTAGGTTTCTGACATGACTAAGTGAACAGATGGCCAGTGCCATGTGCTTAGATGCAGGAGGAAAAAAATAGCTATTTTTGGTACATACTGAATTTGAGTATTTCCCAGGAAAACCCAGAAAGAGATGTAAATGGTGAGATATATGAACTAGAAGCTTGAAGAAATTCAGGGATAGCTATTTTTACAGAAATAAAAATGTAGATCATGGAATAAAAATGAATGCATTGAATAATCAGAAGAATATGCACAGTAAGATCATCAAAAACAACTATTTTGTGAACAACACTGGGCAAATAGGGAAGCTTGTCTAAAACACAGAAGGAATCGCAGAAGTGTAGGAGGAGAACCAGGACAGAGAGAGCATGAAGGCCAAAAAGAGAAAGACTTGTGGAGAAAGAAGAATCCTTCTATTTATATGAAGGAGAAATTTGAGCATATTAATTTTCTGAAGCAAAAACATGTGCAGGAAAAGGTTGACAAAACAGGAGTGAAAGGACCTGATACTGCAAAGTCCAGAGACCAGATTTTCTTAAGTATACAGCTGTTGAGTGCAAAGTTGGGCATTTTAATTTTAGGAACTTAATGGGAAAAAATGAAGAGACAAATTATGGAAAAGACCGAGAATTATACCACACATTGCATAGGTACAAACTCCAATCTGCCTTTGGCCAGGAGTCAGATTGGCAGTTTTCAATCTGTCTGCCCATATAACCCTGAAAAGAGAACATTAGAACACAACCAACAAAATTTAGCTACTTGCCACATAAAGGGTAAAGCCAAACTATTAGTTTCCATTCCTTGAAAATTTCTCTTCCAATGCAGTTTTGAAGTTTTCATTGTTAAAATATTTTTCAAAGCTTTCTTTCCTTGAATCTCTGATCCACTCTTTGTGGAACTGTCTTCTTGGTGACTTATGCAATAGAAATCTCCAGATTAATTTCTGTATATCAAACAAAAGCTATCCACATTGTGTGTGTGTGTGTTTGTGTGTGTGTGTGTGTGTGTGTGTGTGAGAGAGAGAGAGAGAGAGAGAGAGAGAGAGAGAGAGAGAGAGAGAGAGAGAATGTGTGTTAGTATGGATCTGAATTCTTAAAGTGAATGGTGGAATGAGATGGACATCATTACCCTGGGTACATGTATGACTGCACATATGGTGTAACACTACATCGTGTACAACCAGAGAAATGAAAAGTTGTGCTGCAATTGTGTACAATAAATCAAAATTCATTCTGCTGTCATATATACTTAATTAAAATAAATTAATTTTAAAAATCATCTAAATATTAAAGTAGAAAAACTTGTATTTGCATTTAGTTAAGCAATATATATATAGTATTTACTTGATTAACAAGGCTTTCTTTTGTAAACTAGTGTCATTCTTACTAAACTTTCAAAAAAAATTCACACATTTTTTATTGAGTGCCACTTAATTCGCTCCTGATTGCTAGCACAAACCACCTTCTATTTAAAAAGTTTAATTCAATACCCACTATGTGAAATTTTTTCAATTATCTAACTCCATTGACTTTTGAAGGCAAAATTATTGTGAGTATACTGAGAAAATTGATTCTATAAAATATATAAGGATTTTGACAGTTTTTAAACAAGTGAGGTTCTTACAGTTTGAATTTTCATAGCAACAGCTACTTGATGTAGTTAAGCAAAAGCAACGTGAGTAGAGGACTGGATCAATCAAGGGTGACAAGTAGAAGGTGATCAGAGTGACATGCCTTGGAATGACTCACCTAGAATGAAATGGCAGCAGCTGCAATCATATAATAATTAAGATGAAAGATCTCTGAGATGCTTTAGCAAAGGAGACTGATTTAGATCATCTTTTCATTTTACTGGAAAACAGGTTCATGATTGAATGATCAATAAAAAATGAACTTTTGTTACTTAGTTTTAGAGATGCATTGTCCTTCTTGAGGTTAACATGGCAACAAAATTGTGGCTTTGATTTTGACTTGTAGAGTGGGTGGTGGGAGTGGCAGGCTGGGAGAATGCAAAGTGTTTCCTCCTACAATGTGAGTGCAATACATTTAAGAGGCTGATATTTGGGGCATGTCAAGTGTTCTAAATAGAGATTCCAGGAGTTTGAACTTTTATACTGATCAGAGTTTTCAGATTTAAGCATTATGAGAATAAGATTAAATTGGAAGAAAATTGGAAAAGGAGATATGGGAGTTAAGAGGGGAGGGATAGAGGCTATCTTTGGGATGTTGTCTAATATCAAATGTAATTTATGAAACCATGGCTGTGCTTTCTGCTTCCTTAATTGGCATATATACAGATAGTTTTGCTAGCTTGAAAGACTGAGCATTTAGAAGTCTGGAATACCACACTTTTAAAAATCTGTTTAAAAGTAAGTTGAAAGTAACAGCTGGTTGGTCTCTCACCAAGAGGTTAGTTAATAAAAGGAAAGAGTAGGAAGGAATTCCAATTAGTGAGTTAAGTATTAAAAATACTTGACACAGGTTGTCACAGAGAAGGGGAAAGGCTGCATTTAATTTATTAACACAAATTGATCTAAAAGCACTGTACATGGTTTATGCATTGGTCAAAAAACTTTATAAACATGATAAATATAAAAATATTGAGTAATTCATGTATATTAAATTTGAAATTACATGGGCAAAATAAAAAAAAATTGTTCAGGAGTCCTGATTTCATCAAATATATGTTATAGCCATTTTGAGAGATGTGGAAATATTATTGTCTGGCACAGAAAGAGGTTTCTAAAGGATAGTTTTAAACATGAATAGCTGTAATACTTTTGCCCTATCTTTTTGAAATGTAACCTGTGATTTACAATGTAAACAAGAGACTTGTAAAGATGGCCTCTGGGGCCTCATATGACTAGAAGCATCTTGCTGTGTACACCCTATCAGAACCTTCTGCTTGTTTTGTGGAACTCAGTATTTATTCCTACCTCTACTTCTGCTATTATTTTTTGTGATTCATCAGCTCTACCATGCTACCACATCTCAAGGTTTGCTCAAATCCAATGTTCTTAATGGCATGAAAGGCCTTACGTCTGTACCACTTACATTGTCTTGTATTGATATTTTTAATAAATATAAATCATTTGCACATTCATTATTTTATTTATCTATTAATTACATAATTTATTTAGAAAAACAGTAAATACCTGTTAGCTTATTCTGGAGATAGGAATTTAAGTGACTCTAGGATGGAGGAGAAAAACATGAATATAGGTCATTTTGTTATTATGTGTATTATGATATGCATTTAAGACAAAATTGATGAACAAAATGTACTCTGGTCAATTTACTAAAGCAGGTAAAGTGTGGTGGACACACACCCTAGATGACTCCCAATAATTCCTGTGTCCTAGTATTTAAGATATTTTGTAGTTGCCATTCCATGACAATGGGCAGAAACTGACTTGATCTAGCCAATAGAATACAGCAAAGGTAATAACAAGGAACATCTAAGAGTATGATACATTATACAAGGCAACATTGTAGCAGGCTGGAGTGAAAAACTCATTCACCAGCCTTAGAAAAGCATGTTGCTGTGAAATAAACCATCTGTTGAAGAGAGCTGACTGCCATAGAACTGCAGGCAGCCTTTCATAGTTGGGGACTTCAGTCCTCCAACCTCAAAGTGCTGAATTCTGCCAACAACTGTGTGATCTTGAAAGAGGATTCCCAGCCTCAGATCAGCTTGCAGCTTCTGCTGACATCTTGACTATAGCCGGTGAGATCCCCAGCAGAAGACTAGAGTAGGTCATGATAGAACTCCTGGTGCACAGCAACCGTGAGAATAAATGTGTGCTATTTTTAGCTAGCATAGGTTTGTGCTAATGTATTATCCAGCAATAGAAAATAAATGCACAAAGTAAACCAGGAAAAATTTTTTCATTAGTCAAGTGTTATCTGAGAATAGAGCTTTCTCTCTCTGAATCTAAAGAATGATTGTTATAAAGACAGAAATATATAGAGTGTTTCTAATGTAACACAAATATTTCCATTTGATACACTGGAATAAGCCATTTTAAGTACCTGGAATAACGTGTCTGCTCTGGCCCTGGTCTAGTAAGAGGAATTTTGAAATGATGGAAATGATCTTGACACTTAGTCAAAAGAAACTGTTCATATATCTATCATATAAGCATCAGAAGAAAAAAAATATTTGGAACATGTGATACCCCTATTTGTGAATTCATTGATCATCTTAAATCATTACTCCCTGCTTCTTCTCAAGTATCAACTTCTGTTTCCTTTTTTCCAGATGTGAACTGACCACATTTTGCTGACTTTCTAAATTATTAAAGAACTATCACTCATGTGATCTAGAAGACAGTTCAGGTTCTTTGAACTGCATATTTACATGCATTCAATTTGTCTCAGACCCTTGAAGCACTGCAGTTGATTTTATGGCATATGACTGCACCAGGTATTGAGATATATGTACAGTCTTACTCAAAGATACTTAAGGTATTAGAGAATATATATGTATGTGTGTGCTATTTTTCGACACTTAGTTGTGAAAACACACACACCCACACACACATACACATATCTCATGTGAACTTTTTGTGAACTTTGTGTGCTATCCTGGGTAACTTTTGGAAATTTACTCTCTCACTCTTTAATAGATTTGGTCCTGGGGACTGTATTAGAGGAAATTATATTCCATGATTTTATAATTATGTCAAAATGAATCCTAAATGTTATGTAAAAAAGGAACCAATTAAGATTTTTGGAGTATTTTTATCTTTCCTAAATTGTCCCTTAGAAAATTAGGATCCTCTTCTTTTTTTATTATTCTACAGAAAAATTTTAAAACTATATTTTGATGTTTGAGCATGTGATCCAGAAATCTTACTCTCCTCACGATGGATTAAAAAGTCATTTCTGGCTTCCTCTTTCGCTTCGCTCCGGGCGGAGAAGCTGAATGTGTAATCAGCAGTGGATTGTAAGTACCCGAGGCAAAGAAAGCTCAGTGCACCCTGCCTTTTTTTTTTCTTTTTTTTTTTTTTTTGAATATTTTTTATACAGGGAGAGTTTGTGGATTGGGATTGTTGGCGGGGCTGTGGTTTCTGTGCCGAAAATCCACTCCGCGGGAGCCGCCATTTGCTTTCTGCTTGCTGTCTTGATGGCTCTGTATACACTGTCCGGCAGCCGCACCTAGAGGTTGGAGCTGGGCTGCGTGCCGAGCCCTGTCCTCCGAAGGCTGGACTGCAGCCTTGAGCATCTCGGTGGCCTGTTCGCCACTGCACCTTCGGGCAGAGCCTGCTCTGGGGTCGTTCTGCACCCCATGCCAGGGGACCCGTGCTCCAGAGGAGGGGGACGGAGAGCCGCGGCGGCAGCCGCTTGGGCCCCTGGGACCGGGCACCGGGCTGAAGAGCTGCGGAGGCCAGGGCGGCTCTGCTACGGTCGCAGACAAGCGCGGCGCTCGTCAGCGCAGCCCAGAGACGGAGGCGACGGCGGCAGGGTTTCATTTCTAGAAATCTGGACTGGAAACAGAAGCAGCAGTTTGTATAATCCCAAGAACTTGCTTATACCAGGAAGCTGTAAGGGCAACATGAATATCATTGATGAGATGTAACATGGTGGCAGATGCAGAGAGATCAAGTCTCTGACATCTTCAACTGCGCAGGCATAGGGAGCAGTAAACTGTCTAAATGCTGTTTGCTCAGGATCACTAGGCAATGCTGAGCTGACGTGGATCTGGGGTGTACAGGCTGGGCCCCTCAGAACACACACACAGAGCCCGAATCAGAGGCAATTAAGCTCCGGTTCGCCTGCTTCGTGTGACTCAGCACTAACGATCCCGCTGAAATAATTGGCCAGCCCTTAGGAACTTACAGAGGTAAAAGCCAACCGAGCCTTCATAGGCAGTGGCCACAGGACTGAAACGGGGATTGGGAGAGACAGTCAGGACCCACCCGTTGCATTGGTCACCCGGCAAAGGGAACAAACGGTCACCATTTGCATGGGATATCACCATGGCAGAGAAATGGCGTCACGGGCGGAGAAGATAACTGCATTGAAACCAGCGCGACAGGTGTGTAATCCCCTAGTCATCTCTCTCCACACAGCAGGGAAAACTTAAGGGCCACTCCCAGCTCTCCTGTGAACGCAATAACCAGACCGAGGGAATCAGGAGTGGCGCGGGACTCGCGGCGCGGAACTCCCGGCTACCGCTCCCACCAGTGCTGACAACTGAGGTCTCTTGCACCAGCTACCGGGGGCGTGGCTACAGGAGGGCAAGCAAATTCGCTGGGGGATCTCAGCCCCAAGCTCTACAAACTTAGGGTCTGACGGAGGCAAACAGGGAGAGTGAGCCCAGGTGTTCATGAAAACAGGGCTCCCAGGAGCAGCAGACCTGGCGTGTAGCCAGTATTGTGGTGAGCGCCACAGGTGAGCAGGGCCTGGCTTGAGGAAACACAAGACAAGGCCCTAGACACTCAGGATTGGAGACCCGCCCAGTCTAGGAGAAAGAGCTGCTGCAGTGAATGGTTCCCACCGATTGAGAGGAGAAGCTTGGCCCAGTGGGCACAGCTCCACCTACTGGAAGAGAAGTTAATAGAACTCTAGGACTGCATTTATTATGATTATTATTTTTTTTTTCTTTTTTTCTTTTATTTTCTTCTTTTTCTTTCATTTTCAATTTTTATTTGTTGTTGTTCTTTATTTTTTTTCAATGTTCCTATTTTTTTAATTTTTTTAATTTTATTATTATTATTTTTTTAAATTTTAATTCTCATTTTTTATTATCACTATTATTTTTGTTAAAATTTTTTTTGTCTTTTCTTTCTTTCTTTATTATCTAATCTTTGTTATTCTTGTTTCTTTTGTCTTTTCATTTCTTTTCAATTTTCTTATTCCCCCTTCCTTGAATTCTACCTGCCTACTCTCATTCTCTTTAGTGACTTCTTCCCTTCCCTTCTAATATCTTTCCTCTCAAGCATCAAATAAATCTATAAGAGTAAACAGTAACTCAGCAGTCAAACAGAACAAGAACAAGAAGTAACATGAGCAGCATAAAAAAGCAAGGAAGAAAAGGAGTACAAACAATGAAGGACAGCCTAAATATTCAGGAGGACCTAGAGTCAGCAGAAAAATGGTCATATAAAGAACTCAAGGAATACCTTAGACAGATGGAATGGAACCTTAAAGAACATCCAAGAGATATGGGATAACATAAAGAAACCAAACCTACGAGTCATCGGGATAGAAGAAGGTACAGAGATTCAAACCAAGGGAATGAGTAACCTGCTGAAAGAAATAATTACAGAAAACTTTCCAGAAATAAAAAAGGAAACGGATATACAAATTGTAGATGCATACAGGACACCGAGCACACAAAATCACAGTAGACCAACACCAAGACACATTGTTATGAAGATATCCAATATACAGAACAAAGAGAAAATACTAAAAGCTACAAGAGAAAGGAGGCAGATTACATTCAGGGGTAAACCAATAAGGTTAACAACGGATTTTTCATCACAGACGCTGAAAGCGAGAAGATCCTGGAACAACGTATTTCAAACACTGAAAGACAATGGATGCCAACCAAGAATTCTGTATCCAGCAAAATTAAGCTTCAGGTACGATAACGAAATAAAAATCTTTCATGATAAACAAAAGCTAAAAGAATTTGCAGCCAGAAAACCAGCATTGCAAAGCATCTTGAGCAAAACACTACACGAGGAAGAAATGAAAAACAATAACCAAAACTATCAGTGGGAAGTGCCTCTATAAAGACAGAGGGCGGGGGGAAAGCTAACCATGGAGAAACAAACTAAACTAAATTAAAAAAAAAAAAGAAGATAAATAATCAAACATGGCTGGAAGTACAAACCATATATCAATAGTAACTCTAAACATTAATGGCTTAAACTCTCCAATAAAGCGACATAGGCTGGTAACATGGATTAAAAAAAACAAATCCAACAATATGCTGCCTCCAGGAGACACATCTGATTGGAAAAGACATACACAGGCTGAAGGTGAAAGGTTGGGAAAAAATATACCATGCACACGGTCCTCGTAAGCAAGCAGGGGTGGCCATCCTCATATCGAATAAAATTGACTTCAAGACTAAATTACTCAAAAGGGGTAAGGAAGGACATTATATACTGTTAAAAGGAACCATTCACCAACAAGACATAACAATTATCAATATTTATGCACCAAATAATGGTGCTGCGACGTTCATAAAACAAATTCTCCTCAAGTTCAAGAATCAAATAGACCACAACACAATAATTATGGGTGACTTCAACACACCTCTCTCACAATTGGACAGATCCTCCAAACAAAAGCTGAATAAAGAAACTATAGAACTCAATATCACAATCAACAACCTAGACTTAACTGACATATATAGAATATATCAACCATCATCAAGTGGATATACTTTTTTCTCAGCAGCACATGGATCCTCCTCAAAAATAGACCATATATTATGCCATAGGGCAACCCTCAGTAAATATACAGGGGTGGAGAGAATACCATGCATTTTATCTGATCATAATGGAATGAAACTGGAAATCAATGATAAAAGACGGAAGGAAAAAAAATCCTACATCTCATGGAAAATGAACAATATGTTACTGAATGATCAATGGGTTACAGAAGACATAAAGGAAGAAATCAAAAAATTCGTAGAGATAAATGAAAATACAGACACAACATATCGGAATCTATGGGACACAATGAAAGCAGTTTTAAGAGGGAAATCCATCGCTTGGAGGTCATTCCTCAAAAAAAGGAAAAACCAACAAATAAATGAGCTCACACTTCATCTCAAAGTCCTAGAAAAGGAAGAGCAAAACAACAGCAAATGTAGCAGAAGGCAAGAAATAATTAAAATCAGAGCGGAAATCAACGAAATTGAAACAAAAGAAACTATTGAAAAAATTAACAAAATTAAAAGTTGGTTCTTTGAAAAAATAAATAAGATCGACAGACCCTTAGCCATGCTAACGAAGAGAAGAAGAGAGAGAACTCAAATCACTAACATACGGGATGAAAAAGGCAATATCACAACAGACACTACAGAAATACAGAAGACAATTAGAAATTATTTTGAAAACCTATATTCCAATAAAATAGAAGATAGTGAAGACATCGATAAATTCCTTAAGTCATATGATTTGCCCAGACTGAGTCAGGAGGATACTCACAACTTAAACAGAACAATAACAATAGATGAAATAGAAGAAGCAATCAAAAGACTTCCAACCAAGAAAAGCCCAGGACCGGATGGGTATACAGCGGAGTTTTACAAAACCTTTAAGGAAGAATTAATACCAATACTTTTCAAGTTATTTCAGGAAATAGAAAAAGAAGGAGCTCTGCCAAATTCATTCTATGAGGCCAACATCACCCTGATTCCGAAACCAGACAAAGACACCTCAAAGAAAGAAAACTACAGACCAATATCTCTGATGAACCTAGATGCAAAAATCCTCTATAAAATTCTGGAGAATAGGATACAAAGGCACATCAAAAAAATTGTGCACCATGATCAAGTAGGATTCATCCCTGGGATGCAAGGATGGTTCAATATACGGAAATTAATAAATGTTATTCACCACATCAATAGACTTAAAAATAAGAACCATATGATCATCTCAATAGATGCAGAAAAAGCATTCGACAAAGTACAGCATCCCTTTATGTTCAAAACATTAGAAAAACTAGGGATAACAGGAACTTACCTTACATTGTAAAAGCTATCTATGCTAAGCCTCAGGCTAGCATCATTCTCAATGGAGAAAAATTGAAGGCATTCCCCCTAAAATCTGGGACAAGACAGGGATGCCCTCTATCACCACTTCTATTCAATATAGTTCTCGAAACACTGGCCAGAGCAATTAGACAGACGAAAGAAATTAAAGGCATAAAAATAGGAAAGGAAGAACTTAAATTATCACTATTTGCAGATGACATGATTCTATACCTAGAAGACCCAAAAGGGTCTACAAAAAAACTACTAGAACTAATAAATGAATTCAGCAAAGTGGCAGGATATAAAATCAACACGCATAAATCAAAGGCATTTCTGTATATCAGCGACAAAACTTCTGAAACGGAAATGAGGAAAAACACTCCATTCACAATATCCTCAAAAAAAATAAAATACTTGGGAATCAACCTAACAAAAGAGGTGAAAGATTTATATAAGGAAAACTACAAAACCCTAAAAAGAGAAGAAGAAGAAGATCTTAGAAGATGGAAAAATATACCCTGTTCATGGATAGGCAGAACTAACATCATCCAAATGGCGATATTACCAAAAGTTCTCTATAGGTTTAATGCAATGCCAATCAAAATCCCAAAGGCATTTCTTGTAGAAATGGATAAAGCAATCATGAAATTCATATGGAAAAATAAAAGACCCAGAATAGCAAAAGCAATTCTAAGCAGGAAGTGCGAATCAGGCGGTATAGCGATACCAGACTTAAAACTATATTACAGAGCAATAGTAACAAAAACAGCATGGTACTGGTACCAAAACAGGAGGGTGGACCAATGGTACAGAATAGAGGACACAGAGACTAATCCACAAAGCTACAACTATCTTATATTTGATAAAGGAGCTAAAAGCATGCAATGGAGGGAGGATAGCATCTTCAACAAATGGTGCTGGGAAAACTGGAAATCCATATGCAACAAAATGAAACTGAATCCCCTCCTCTCGCCATGCACAAAAGTTAACTCAAAGTGGATCAAGGAGCTAGATATCAAATCAGAGACTCTGCGTCTGATAGAAGAAAAAGTTGGCTCCGATCTACATATTGTAGGGTCGGGCTCCAAATTCCTTAATAGGACACCCATAGCACAAAAGTTGATAACAAAAATCAACAAATGGGACTTACTTAAACTGAAAAGTTTTCTCTCAGCAAGAGAAACAATAAAAGAGGTAAATAGGGAGCCTACATCATGGGAACAAATTTTTACTCCTCACACTTCAGATAGAGCCCTAATATCCAGAGTATACAAAGAACTCAAAAAATTAAACAATAAGAAAACAAATAACCCAATCAACAAATGGGCCAAAGACCTGAACAGACACTTCTCAGAGGAGGACATACAATCAATCAACAAGTACATGAAAAAATGCTCACCATCTCTAGCAGTCAGAGAAATGCAAATCAAAACCACCCTAAGATACCATCTCACTCCAGTAAGATTGGCAGCCATTATGAAGTCAAACAACAACAAGTGCTGGAGAGGATGTGGGGAAAACGGTACTCTTGTACATTGCTGGTGGGACTGCAAACTGGTGCGGCCAATCTGGAAAACAGTATGGAGACTCCTGGGAAAGCTGGGAATGGAACCACCATTTGACCCAGCTATTGCCCTTCTTGGACTTTTCCCTGAAGACCTTAAAAGAGCGTACTACAGGGATACTGCTACATCGATGTTCATAGCAGCACAATTCACAATTGCTAGACTGTGGAACCAACCCAGATGCCCTTCAATAGATGAATGGATAAAAAAAATGTGGCATTTATACACCATGGAGTATTACGCAGCACTAAAAAATGACAAAATCATAGAATTTGCAGGGAAATGGATGGCACTAGAGCAGATTATGCTTAGTGAAGCTAGCCAATCCCTAAAAAACAAATACCAAATGTCTTCTTTGATATAATGAGAACAACTAAGAACAGAGCAGGGAGGAAGAGCAGGAAACTCTACCATTAAACAGAGAATAGCAAGAAGAAGAGCCATA